>NC_143523.1:24006293-24157793 GCF_031878675.1 Megascapheus bottae | reverse complement strand
GTGGGAACCATGTTTTCTACCATCCAGTTCCTTCAGCTGCGCTCTCATCTCTGTCTCTGAACATAGTACTCCTGGACAGAAGGAAGCAAGGACAGATATGAGTAGAGTAGAGTATGAGTAGAGTAAGTTGAGCATTCAATGATCCTGCAATAGTTGGGTGTATTGGAACAGGGACCAGCAACCTGTGACCTGGAAAACTTGCCAAGTCTTTCCTCCCCATCCTCTGGCTTTCCTATTCTACACAGGAGGAGAAGGTTTGTTAACATAACTTTTTTCCTACATGACAGATTTTAGGAGGGAATCAAGATTCTGGGAATATAATTCCAGTTTTTTAAGACCTTTATCCACTGGCCTTCAGAGTCTCCTTTCACTGAGCTTCATTGGTTTTTAATTCTGGATACAGATGAAAACTCTCTCTTTCTCTCTGTGTGTGTGTGTGTGTGTGTGTGTGTGTGTGTGTCTGTCTGTCTGTCTGTCTGTCTGTCTCTGTCTCTCTCTGTCTCTCTGTCTCTGTCTCTCTGTCTGTCTCTCTCTCTCTTTGTCTCTGTCTCTCTGTCTCTGTCTCTCTCTGTCTCTGTCTCTGTCTCTCTGTCTCTCTGTGTCTCTGTCTCTGTCTCTGTCTCTGTCTCTGTCTCTCTCTGTCTCTCTCTCTCTCTCTCTCTCTGTCTGTCTGTCTGTCTCTGTCTCCCTCTCTCCCCCAGTCCCATGTGGATGTGTATGCAGTCTCCAGGGCTGACAGAGCTGGTTACTTGGCCTCTGTGTCTGGGACTTGCGTGTGGGATGTCTGCCATCTCTTTGGACTGACCCCCTGCTTTCTTTATTTGCCCTCTTAGCCAGACTTCCCAGTAGGTGCCTGGATTTTTTTTTGTAAGTTGGGAAATCTAAAATTAGCAATAATTATAGAGAAGACCAAAATGTTGGGCCACCAGAGACCAATAGGAGTTCCAATAAGTGTAACTTCCACATTTGAAAGATTCAAGTCCAATCCCTCAGAAAAGTTTCTGAAAATAGAGATTATCCACTTAAACACCCAAAGATAGCTTTTACGGAAAAAAGCACTTTGTAGAGAAATCAATCTTAATGTTGGCTTTCAAAATTCCAAATCCCTTATGTTCTATGAAGAAGTGGCCTTCCCTTAGATTTCTGTTCATCAAGATCCTCCCCAGCTGGGCCCTATTTCTGCTTCAGGACGTCTCTCTGTTTCTGTAATGTCAGTTATGGGAAAGAAAAGATTCGCAGCTGTAATGACATCCCCAGCTCTGTGTGAGCACTGATTCCATGAAAGGTCCTAGACATTTGGTTTTCATCCATGAGCAGTGAGAGGGACGGAAAAGCAGGAAGGCTCAGTATTCAGCTCAGATTCTATGCTTGGTGTGTGTGTGTGTGTGTGTGTGTGTGTGTGTGTGTGTGTGTGTGTGTGTGCGTGTGTGCGCGCATGCGCTGGTACTGGGGCTTGGACCCAGTGCCACGATTTACCACTTGACCCATACCTTCACCTTCACCTTTTTTTTTTTTCTGGTTAATTGGAGATAGTCTCACAGACTTTTTTGCCTGGGATGGCTTCAAACCAAGATGTTCAGATCTCAGCCTTCAAGTTGCTAAGATCACAGGCCCACGCCACTGGTGCCTAGCTGGAAATGGGCTTTTGGAATCTTTTGCCCAACATTCATGCACATGTTTCTTAGTTTCCCAAGGGAAAAAGAATAAAACGTTTATTAGTCTTTGGACTAAATTCCTTGGTAACTTAGAAGTTGGAACAATATCAAGTTGATTAAGATGAATGCCATTTCTTTTTTTTATTGTAATTAGTAAAAGTGTTACATGATATTTGCCAGATAGAAGGTGCATTAATTCACATACATTGATACCCTTTCACATGTCTTGGTACCCATTACCCTCCCCCTCACACCCCCCAACCATCTTGGTTTTCCCCCCTTCCCTATCAAATTTCAAATAACCAAATACAAATAAATTCAATATATCAGATAACAAAGTGAGATACTGTAACAATATGAGATAACCAAGGGACAGCAAAGGAGATGAGAGACAACATAGTACATTAAGGACAACAATCATTCGTTATATGGCTTTTGTTTCAATATCCTGGAGGGCCATTTCTTATCTTAGGTTGGTTTCTCCCCCATTACAGTAGCATTTATATTTATTTAAAAAATAAATGTATGAAAGCATATTCTTGGTCCTGTAGGGTTTTTCTTACAGTCACGCAGAATGAAGAGTAAGATCTTTGTGATGCCTGTGGGAGTACCACTAGATCTATTTTCTACAGATTAGATCTACTTGAATGGTGGTTGTTGGTTCTATGTAAAGAGAGCACCCATTAAGTGTTTCCTACGTGCCTATCATTATGCTAAAGGCTTTACACAAATTATTCTCAAGACCACCAGCAAAACAGACCTTAAGTTATCTGCACGTTAGAGGTGAAGAAACATAGGCTTAGAGTTGTGAAATAATTCCTTCAAGGGCACATGAACAGTAATTGGCAGAACCAGAATTTATACTCCCTCTGATGTCAAAATCCTTGTTTTTAATCACAGAATTGTCATTTGCCATATACGACTACAGATTCCTGGTCACTGACTTCTTTGCATTTAACTCTGTTAATTTTCTGCAGAGGTTGGCACATAGAGTAAGCTCAACAAATGCGCTGTAATTGATTTGTGGTAAATAATTTGTATTGGTTTGATTCCTATGATTTCATTACTTATTTCCAAATTGTGACATTTTAATTTTCTTGAGTATAAGCCATTGGAGATGTTGGGTGGCCTTTGTTGCCAACTGCTGTTTTAAGTTCTAAATTCCAAATCAGAAATTAATAGATTTCAGAGAAGTAACTGAGCTAGAACTTTTGACTCTCAATCTAATTAGGGAGCTTGATGATAATTATTTTGTTTACAAACTTTGAGTCATCCATCTCATTACCCGGGGCATTCAGCTAAGCTCTTTCATTACCATTACCACCACCACTGCCACCACACCACCACCACAAGCATCACCATCATCATCAGTCAGCATGTATTCACAGTGGGCTTTTTTTATGCTTGCAAGCTAATTTCCTGGATTTTAGAGATAGATGTAAAGAAACACAATATTTCTTTGAGGATTTGAAGTCATATTTGAGAAACTTCCAATCCAGTTGAGAAAACGAGACACATTTCCAGGGTCAAAGTACATTTGACTGTACCACCAGGAGACAGTTCACCAAAGGAGAAGAGGAGTCAACAATATGAACAAGGGAGAGATAGATACTTACATTGAAATAAATGTAAGCAGTAGAAATGAGGGTGTTTAAACATTGTTAGCCAGGTAATATATCTTACGTGGTGTGAGGTAGGGATCTGACCATTTTCCTTCATAGGAATGGCTACTTGTTCCAACATCATTTAGCAAATCATTGATCCTTTCTCCCCTACTTAACAATAACACATTTTTCATATATCAAATTTTCTTAAACACTTGGGTCAGTTTCTGGATTCTTTTCTGTTTCATTGCCCTCTTTGTACCTGAGCCAGTGCCACATTATTTAGATTCATAGAGCTTTGTAATGGGCCTTGACATCTAGTAAGACAAGCATCCTTTCTTTGTTCTTTTCAAAATGGTTATGGCTATTCTTGCACACTGCCTTTTTTACATAAATTTTAGAAGTTACTAATCAAGTTCCCTAAAAAATCATAGAAGGCACAAAGGGAATGCTGTGAGGCATAGAAGGAGTGTAATGGGCCATGAGGGTGGTAAAGTCATTTCAAGGTCAGATAATGGAGGCTTTGATTCTCCAGCTAAGACATGCAAAACCCACAGCACTTCTGGGCATTCTGAAAGGAGTTAAGATAACTTCTAATATCCAGGCCCTTTCTTAAGGAACTTGCCTATAATGCTTGCTGCATAGATAGCCACAGACTGGCCAGAACACCCATGTCCCTAGAGCCCTGAATTATGAGCTAACAAGAGAGCTTGGCTTGTATCTGTTGGAGGAGCAAAGAAAGGCTTATCCATCTCTCCTATTCAAACTCAGAAGTGGCCTGGTTCTCAAGCCCAAAAGCAACTCGTTTCTTTCTGCCTTGGTCTTTTCATTTCCTCTGCCCCTTTCACATGCAGCCCTCCCTGGCTACCATCTGTCACAGTTACAGATGATTGGACAAGGATAAGGAGAGAGAGTCAGCAGCCCATTGTGTCTTCCTCTGAGGACTAATGTCAGCCCTGGATCAGAAATCACAGGAAGCAACCCTGGCCTTTGAGTATGGAGAGGGAGCACGTGGGCCCCTCAGACAAGCCTCCAAGGACTAGCTGTCCTCTCATCCATCCCATTCCATTAGCTATGAGACAGAGACATGAGAGCAAGGAAACACCTCTCCTCTGCTTGTCTCTGGTTTCTCTCCTCTTCATTTTTATTTATTTCTTTACTCAATATGTATTTATTGAACACTTATTATGCATCAGGTAGGCAGTAGACAAGGTGAGCAAAACAGAATAGGTTTCCACCCTCATGTGACTGAGAGTCTTGAATGTGTGTGTGTGCGCGCGCATGTGTGTGTAACAGTCTAAAATAGTATAACCAATGCACACAGATATCTCTTCTCCTATAAGCTTAGCTCTCCTCAAGAAGTCTCTGCCTGAATAGAAGCTAGAGAAAAGGATGATATATCTATCATCCCTTTTGGAGGCCGAATATCTAAACAGCATCCCTCACAAAATGATATGAGGGGTGCGTGCGTGCGTGCGTGCGTGCGTGCGTGTGTGTGTGTGTGTGTGTGTGTGTGTGTGTGTGTGTGTGTGTGTTGAGTAGAGGGATTTTTTTTTCTGTTCTAAGAAACAATGAAGAATGCTGAATATTTTATCCAAAAGTGGTAGGGAGAAGGATAGAGTATTTTGGAGGATCCCAACTTCCCAGAGGCAATCTGTAAAGCATTCTCCAGAGAGGGGTTCCTCAGGCTGATGACCATAATGTGATGTGTGTGATTGAAATCCTGGGATGCTTCTGCAGACAGACTAATCCAAGAGACCAGGGGAACAGGAGTACACAAAAAAGGAAGATGCAGTAGCATCACCTTGACACCAGGCATAGAAAGGCTCATGTCTTGACAAAAACAGGAGATCAGCAGTCAGGTTTTACATTTATAAAGAATAAATTACAATGGGAAAAAGGGGATGAGTTACTGGGGTAATATTTAATCATTTCTAATTGTTTTCCATTTTTAGCATATGTGATTCCTTGGGAATAGAAGTATGTTAGGATGTGTGAGGGGAAGCATTTGTTACTGGATTTTCCTAAGCTTTGTTTTTGGGAGTCTATGGGTTCTGAGGATAATAGGTGTTTTCTTAGCATAAAGCTACACAAAGTTTTGTTGAATAAATTATGAATGAAGAATAAATAACCTATGAAAAGAGCCTATCTCTTAGGTTGGAGAGACTAAATAATACCCTTGAAATAGTTTAAAAAAAAATCTATGCTCTAAATTCTAACTCTTCAGATTCCAGAGAACTGTAGACAGCTCCGTGGTGCTGAAGTTGCAGTTATAATGAATGAGCGGAATGTGCTTTCCAATTCAGTGTCCGCCGACTCATTCATCCCACAAACATTTACTGAGGGCCTTTTACAGGATGCTGCAGGCAGCATCCACAAATGGTAGGGAAGGAGAATTCTGAGTATTTAAAAGTTGAACATCAACTTAGAGGAAGTGACCAGAGACTATTACATGTTTCCAGAAAAGAAAACATAAAAGAAAGGCACTTTGTTTATAGAGCCAAATTAAGAAAGATGAGGGCCAGAAAGAAAGCAGGGAAGGCTAAACGAGAAAGGGTAATGGAAGGATCCTTTCCATATTCTGTGATTACCACATAAAGAGATCGATCCTGTTGCCATGAGAGAAAGGAACAGACGCTTGCTTTGGATTTACAAGGGGAGTGATCAGATGCTTTCTCCCCTCCTCCTTCTGTCCCTCCTTACCATCTTGGTCTAGGTCAGCACCAGCTGATGGTGAGGGGAGGCTCTAGGACTATTTGAATATTTGAGATGTGTGTGCTGAGGCATTAGTCAGAAATCTTTCAGTAGGGTAGTGGTTTCCCCATCTTAAATAAGCCTGGGAGAGAGGGGGGAACGAGAGGGAGGAGGGAGAGGATGAAGGAGGAGGAGGAGCCATTACCTTATAAGATTTCGAGACCAGAAAGTGTCTAGATCTAGATTCAGATGTTTTGTAGAGGTTATCACAAGCTATCATCATGACTCTGTGCCTTTCTCCATCTTCATTCTCTGTTTTGCTTTATTCTGAAGACAGAGATAAGATGGATGCCAGGGATCCCAGAATCACACCCTCTCTGATTTGCAACAGGAGCAGAAAGGTATCTTCTGTCTTCATTTCCACACCTTAAAGACAGATGAAATGAGTAGTGGCTTAAACAAAGTACTACTACACATGTTTTTTCTTCAGCTCAGGGAACATGAAACATGAGAATGACATTCAAATGGTGTCCCCTAAAGTGATGTAAACACTCCCTAAAAGCTAGAAGAAAGACACTTAGAAATCAAACTGGAAAAATACAAACGGAAAACATTGTCCTAGTAGAGTAAAACACATATGCCCAGATAGATAGGTCAGGGGCTCCTTAGAAGCTTTTTATCTTAAGAGAGGGTAGTGTAGGAGGCTGTGGAAAGCAGGGTATAAGCAAGACATGTGACCCTTCTTAGTGGATTTTGAGGGACAACAAAGCTTTTCTGGTCTGCAGAGGTCACTACAGAGCTCTCCATTATAAGGTAGGTCTCTAACCAGTTCTCAGCTGTCTGACCATTTCCCCAGAGTTGCATAACAACTGTGCAGGTAGTTAAGGGGAGATAATACTTTCCTGTTTTACAGGTGAGGAAACTGAGATGCTCAGATGCTAAGTGACCTTCCCAAGGTCACCCAGTTAAGTTGCAGTGTGGTGAGTATTAACCATCTTTCCAATATACTGAATTAATTACAGGCCTATGAAAATATTCCAACACAAATGAGATTGGTTAAGTGATAAAGGACAGATCTCATTGGTCAGACAAAAAGCTGCAGAGGGGACAGCCCTGCCAGTTGGAAAAGGCAAAAACAGGAAGCTTGGCCCGATTGCACAAGAAGAGAACAAAGAAATAGCCAGAATTTATAGGCATGAGAAGAGAAAAATCAAAGAAAGAAATGAGATGCAACCTGCGAAACACATAAAAGGAAATAGAAAAACATTCTTTAAAATACACTAAGAACAAGCGAAAGATAAGGGGGAATGCGTCTTCCTAATAGATGATGAGAGAAAGCTGATAATAGATGACGCCCGAAATGCATAGGTTTTTAATGCTCTGTTCCTTGGGCAGCTGGAACTAACTGCATACAGACTAGAAAACAAGGACAGTGGCTCAAGTAGGAATGGTGAAGGACAGCACCAGAAAGGAATGGAAAGGTTGGGATTACTTTTAGGGTCTGGGGAGTGGGGCACATGTTACTTCCCAGACAGACAGAACAGCAACGGAGAGAATTGCCCAAGGTCACTCAGTAATTGGCAGAGCCAGGACTAGGTTCTGAATTTCTGGCTCTCAGTGCAGTGAGTTTCTCTCATCCATGGAAGATAGGGAGAAGAGAGACAGTGATGGATAAGCCAAGGCATAGGAAATCTAGTTCAAGAATTAGCAAATATACCCTGACTGGAGCCAACGTGAAGGGCAGGATTTAGGAAGGGTCAGAGCTGTGGAGGAAGCTATTCTGAATAGCAAGGTTTGAGTCTTGCTGGTGCTTGGCTCCAGGGTCTTGGTTTCAAGCTCCCTCAGATCCCAATGTCAGCTGATTTCAGATGTGGAGGCTGCCTGTCTCAACTCTGTCACTTGCATCCCAACATTGCAGGGCTCAGCACAGTAAAAATTTTGTTACCTTGCTCTGTGTTCTTAAGTTCTATACGGGCGGTTTGCTTTTCCATTTGTGGAAAGACTAGCTTGCTTTTGGCTGATCTGGATGATCTCAGCTGGATGGCTTGGATCACTGAGATGACAGAGATGACTTAGACCTCTTTCCAGGTCCAGCAGGTTAGTCCAGGTGATTCTTATGGCATAGCGCAGTTGCATGACCAACAAGCCCAGATATGAAAGGAATGGAAACACACAGGCATTTTTCTCAAGGTTCTGCTTGCAAACATGTTTGCTCACATTTCATTGGCCAAAACAAATTACATGGCCAAGTCTACATGCAAGTGGGCAGGACTATACAATTATAGCCTGAAGGGCATAGTTTGGCAAAGCTGCTATCTAGAGCTATTTGCTTAGTCAGTCCACTACCATATGTGTTTCCAGGGTCATGGCCATGCTGCCTTGCTCTATTTTATATCTTCTTGGTCCTCCCAGTTGAGCTACTTATCTAGCTCTGACCCTCATGCTTGGAGAGAGCCCTCTTATGTCAGCGTCTTCAGCCTATTTGCCAACAAGCTGAGTACCAAATCTTGCTTCTGCCCAGGTAGACTTTTGGATACCTACATTTGACTGGATTTATCTTTCAAGGGCATTGATAAAGATTCTGAATGCCCAAAGCATCAGAGCTGCTTTCATAATCTCATAGTAGCACCTAATCCTCTGAGTATTCATATTTCTAGGTCTACCCACATCCATATCTTCCCAGATACATGTCAGAGAGAAGCTAGGCAGATCAGAACCATTGTACTGTTTTTTTGCTCATACCTGTTCTCCGAGAGCTGATGCATATGTTGAAATCTGGGCTCCAGTACCCCATCACGTAACTACACTTAAGAGATAAGGTCTTTCTACAGGTAACTGAGTTAAAATAAGGTCATTAGGGTGCTCAATAATCCAGTAATACTGGTGTCCTCAGGAGACATGGGCAAGTATAGAGGGAAGACCCTAGAAAGAAACAGAAACTGAGAGGAGGCCTCAGGAGAACTCAGCCCTGCCAACACCTTGAAATCAGAGTTCTAGCCTCCAGGATTGGGAGAAAAACTGATGGATTGTTTTGGAACCACATAGTCTCCTTGGCCTTGGGCAGAAGGCTGCCCAGGGAAGGCACACCGAGGGAGGGGCCTGTCTTGACTGCTGGACCATTAGTTAACAGGAAGGGTGGGGATGGAGCTCCTTGGCACCCCAGTTCCACGCCGAGACAAGAATCACTCCACAGAGACATCATTATGTGCAATCTTCACGGGCCTACTTCCCGTGGGACACAGCCTAACTTACCCTCAGTTTCCTAGACCAGGCAAAAGTTGGCCAGTTTGGGCTCCCCTTCAGCTGCCTGGCTCTTCCCACTTCCTGCATCCACCCTTCCTATCCTATTAGCTAGTTTAAACCATTCAGCATTTCCTGGCCCAGGAGGTCTGTTGCCAGGAGGCCCAGTGCAAATTTCCATGAATTTTGGGGTGCCTAAAGCGACTGGCTCCTTTCTATCATTTTCAACAATTCATACAAAGTTTTGATCATTTCTCTGGAAGGAAAACTTGGGATGCCAATCTAATATGAGAAGGAAAGGCATGTTTCATTACATGGAGAAATAATCACCCTTGTTAAGTTCTGAAGGAGGCGTCCATGTGCACTGGATGTTGAAACGGTTTAGATGTCAGAGGATGGGCTGTATGCTAGGAACTAAAGCTGGTGATGGCATGTGGAATAGCTTATGCTGGGAGTTAGGAAGACTGCTCACAACCCCATTAAGTCCATTAATAGCCTTGTATGGATTCAGAATGGTGTTTTGTACCAATTTGCCAGGTTCTGGTACTGAGAGGCTGTTTTCCTTGTGCATTGGAGACCACGGGGCAGGAGAAGAAAATTGCCACTTCATTGTTCCAGCCTGGGGAAGTGGGAACCCGAGACAGCTGTCCTTCTTAGCACAATGTTTCATCTTCTAAGGGGCTCGAGTGCCTGGCAACCCAATCAAACTATAAGCACCCACCATTTAGTTAATTTGACAAGTGTTATTTTAGTAACCTTTCATGTTCTGAGCAACAAGCTAGGTGCCAAGGCAGCAGACATGAGTAAGGGAGGGTCCTTATTCTAAAATTAGAGGGGACAGGCAGACAGACAAGTACGTGACTCATACAGCGTGTGACTTAATGCAGTTATAATGCCGGTGAGTAAGGGATGGCTCTGGGAGAGCCTCGTGGAAGAGGTGGCATTTGTGCACAACCTATATTGAAAAAGATAAGCAAAATACCGGGACTTACAGAAGCATAACCTGCAGGATTTGGCAGGAAGAAAAGGGCAGAGGGTGGCCTGGGGAATGGAGAGTGCTCTGGGCCAAGGATATGATTACATTTGGAGATGGCTTGGGTGGGAAATGACCTTGGATGTCTTTAGTGCCCACCCAGGACAGATCAGATACTCTGATTTAATTCAAAGCTAAGTAGTACTACCATCCAGGGGACAGGAAGAGCCATTGGTGTGGGGGTCAGCCAGAGAGGGAGGCAGGAGAAGAGCCAGTTACAATCAGGCAGCAGATGTGGAAGGTTTCAACAATGCTGTTTCAGAAGGGTGAAACAGGCCAAGCCGCAAAGGCGTGGAAGGGCCTGAGGGACAGGGCACTGATGAGCTGCTTGGCCAGTGAAGCAAGGAAAGGAACCGAGATGGCAGCTGAAAAGATACATAGGGTCAGAGGAGGAGGGAGACAGAAAGCACCTGGGGGTTCTTAGCACCTCCTCACAGTGAGGCCTGGGGCTAGAGTTGAGTAGGCCACAGGGCTTGGCAGAATCCATATGGCTGGGTGGTGGACCAGCTTGGGGGGTGGAGGTAGGGGGCTCTGAGCAAGGTGGGGAAGTTGCAAGTCAGAATACAGGTAACTGAGCTTTTAAAGCAGCTTTTGAGCTGACCAGATGCAGGCTGCATCCTCTGGCAGGGAATAAGGTGCAGAGCCCAGATCCTCCACAATTCCCACTCATTTCCTCCTGAACACTCTGCCTTTCTTTTCTTCCTGCCAATCCTCCCTACCACTACCCTTTCTTTCCCACAATGAAAACGTATTCAGCATTTGTGGCATTCATATTAGGCTTTCTTCTGCACTGAGGTTTAGAGATCTTTTGAAAGTGGAAAACTTCAAGTCTTGTTCCTGTGTCCCTCAGTCTGATTCCCAGTTAGGGTCTCTGGAAGAGCTTGTCTGTACAAGAACATAACAAATCTTGAAGGCTTGTCTGTTCTTATGTCCCCTTCCCTGGTTGATGATATGCCAAAAGAGATACGCAATAGGGCTCTTAAGTTCTTGGCTATATTATATTCCTGACACAAGCCAATGTTATGTTCAACTATATTTGTCATGCATGTGAATGTCAATTCTATGCTCTGTTTGTGTTATTTTAATTTCTGACTTTCCCACATGGTTTTTTTTTTTTGCCAGTCCTGGGCTTAATCTCAGGCCTGAGGACTGTCCTTGGACTTTCTCAAGGCTAGAACTCTACCACTTGAGCCTCAGCCCCACTTCTGCCTTTTTCTAAGTATATGGTACCAAGGAATCGAACCCGGGTCTTCATGCATGCTAGGCAAGCACTCTACCACTAGGCCAAACTCCCAGCCCTCCCACATGGTTTTAAGAAAAGCAAAAGAGTTCATCTAAGAATAATAATGGTGACTACTCCTTATTAAGCAGTTATAAAAATGCCAGGCACTCTGGTAAATGAATAACTCTAGTTAGGCCTTATAATAACTCTGTAAGGTGTGTGTGTGTGTGTGTGTGTGTGTGTGTGTGTGTGTGTGTGTGTGTGTATTAGTTCCCCCTCTTCAATTTTCAGAGTAGACTGAGGCTAAGAGAGGATGTTATCTTGTCATACCTACCTGACTCAGGACCTAACCTATAAATGCTGTAGCAAACTGACTTCCTCTAGTATTCAAGTAGGATTCAGGGATATCTGACCCCTGGGATGAGCGACAAGATAAGCCCCTCTCTTTCTCCATTTTCCCTCCCCTGTAAATCCATCGCCCACACTCTCAATACCCATCAAAGAAAAGCCACCTTTGCTTTGTTGAGGGGAGATATGGGGGCATAATTTCTTGCTTTTCTGAGCCAGGGGAGGCCAAGGTAATTTGGCAGCACAGCTGACAGAGCTCAGACACAGAACACCTAAGGACAAGGGCAAGGGAGAGAGTGGGTCCCATTTTTCAATCCTGGTGGCTTTATTGGCAGGACAAGGTAACCAAGCGTTGCCAAAGCTAGTTCATCAACCTGTATTTTCCTCTCTAGCTAGAACTGACACTCCCATCCCCATTCAAGCAGATTGTTGTCCCAGAGCAGCTGCTGGTTCCTGTTATGTCTGCTGTCTTCTCCCAGCCCCTTCCTAGTCCCCCCTCCCCTACCTCTGGCCCCAATCCCTTCTGGGAGATGACTATGTTATGTGTAGCAATATGTCCAACATTTTCACAAGTATCTTCTCCTCTGGCATGTTTAAGCAATGAGACCTTGTCCCAATGCATTCTTGGTGGTCCTGCAAAGCCTACATTCTGTAAACACTGCTTCCTGTCTCCTTGCCTGGATTCAGATCTTCATTTTCTCTTTCTCTAGGCATCCACCCTAAGTCCTGCTCTTAATCAGTGGACTCCACAGTTACTGTCAAGGGGAACTGTGCTACCTACTTACAATATGGAAAGACTACCAGGTGTATTGTTTCATGCCTGTAATCTCAGTACTTGGTAGGCCAGGGAGGATTGTAAATTTGAGGCCAGCCTAGGCAATTTAGTGGGACCTTGTCTAAACGAAAATATGGAGAGCCTGGGCCTCTAAGAAGTTAGATCTTAAATCCCAAAATTATTAAGCAGGGAAGCTGAGATTCAAGCCCAAGGCTCTTTCAATACACTCTCTTTCTGCTTTCTTTTCCCCACAGAGACCCGGGCCATGTTTCTTAGACAGGATGAGTGAGGAGTATGAGAAAGTCGTGAAGGTGGATAGTGTATAATGAGTGGATCTAATAGACAGGCAGGGGAAGATGACATGGTGGGGAGGTAGAGGCCCTTCCAGGCTCTTTTCTTTTTGGTCTATCATATTAATGACTTTGAATCTTTGAATCTTATTAGAGGCATGGGCAAGGAAGAATCACCAGAATATGTGTGTGGGGCTTGAACTCAGGGCCTGGGTACTGTTCTTGAGCTTTTCTCAAGGCTAGCACTCTTCCCCTTGAGACACAAGTCCATTTCTGGCTCTTTGGTGGGCAAGTGATAAGAGTCTCATGGACTCTCCTGTCCCAGCTGGCTTTGAACCACTATCTGCAAAGCTTAGTCTCCTGAGTAGCTAGACACTAGTGCCTGGTGAGCCACAAGAATTTCAAGGGAAGAAGTGGCATCCTTTAGTTTGGAGTTTAAGGAAGTAGGATTTGTGCAGGAAATAGCTCATATTCCAGCCTTTGGAGAACCAAATGAAATAATTCAAGTTGAATCTAGTGGTTTTGCTTAGTAAGAGAATCACTGGGGCTAGGGCAAGTATGAAGTTTGTTGGTCAACAGCAAAACAGACATAAAAGTACTCATGTCTTCCAAGAGGTCTTTCAAGCTGGCTTTTGCTTAGGTCATGGCATAGTATCTCACAGGAATAAGGACAAGAATGTTCCCCGGAGATCCCATCAGTTGAAAGAAAGATGACAGGACTTCAGAAAAGAGCTATGGATTATTTTCAGATCTCAGGACTCATGGGAGCCAGTACTCATGGAAATAGGGACTAGCCTGAATGGACCTTATGGAACCTGGAGTCTAGGATCTGATCTCCTATGATTGTCCAAAAGAGAGGGGAGGGGCTCTGCCTTTTAACATTAAACCCCTTGAAAGAAGAGGTTCAGCTGGTGCTCGTACCTGAGACATGGTCCTCACTCCTGGATCGATATCTTTCTGTGCTTACTGACCAGAGAGCTTTCGCCAAGCTCATAGTTTCTCCAAGTCATTAATATGGCAGAAAAGGTCCTGGAGATGCCTTTTTAAGTGTGTGCTTTGCATCTGTCTCTACTAGGTCACATGTGTACACTGGTTTTCTTCCTGAGCCTGGCATACAGCAGGCCTTTGGGAAAAGCTAGCTTCTGTGGTTAGCACTTCTTGCTATGGCCCCAAGCCATACACAAGAATGCCTTGTGCCTTGGTGTTAACCTCAGATCTGTGATTCTATGGGGCCAGGGCTCAGGCATCAGTGGGCTGGCAAAGCCACCACAAACCCTGGGAAGAACACCAGGGGGCTTTGGGGCTATTTAGGGGCATTTACTGGATCATTTAAGAGACTAATTTTCCTTAAGTGGACATCTGTTTTGGTTGCCCTCCAATGACCAAAAGCTCTTTTTTTTGGTCCACTTTTTTCTATGACCTCATCCAATAAGAAATGTAAGGTATGACAGCCATTAAGATTGTGGGGTTTTTTTTCACTCCATCCCACAATGTGGGTAAGTGGGGTGAGGATTAAGATCCTCTTCCTACCTTGTGGCAGTATTAGGGGTTGAATTTAGGGTCTTCTACTTGCTAATCAAGTACTCCATGACTTAAACTACTCTGCCAGGCCCTTTTTATATTGATTGTTTTCAAGGTAGAGTTTGGCTTTATGCCAAGACCAACCCGGACTATGATCCTCCTCATTTTTGTTTGATTCCTTGGGTCACTAGGATTATCATCCTAGCTGTACACCATCGCACCCAGCCATTGGTTAAGATGGAGTATCAGAGTATCATGACCTTTTTTTTTTTTTGGCCTGGCAGGCCTTCAAATCTGATCCTCTGATCTCAACCTCTCAATTAGCTAGAATTATTGGCTTGAGCTACTATGTCCAGCTTATGTTCTCCTTTTGAGAGGGGTGAAAGCAAGACTTAGCAAAATGCACTCACTTTTCTGCACAGCTTCATATGTGGCTTGTTATGTTAGGTATGCACCATTGTACGCATCTATAGGTTGAGAAGGGGGATTTCCAAACTTTTCGGTGTACATTGGCTTCAAATCACAATCCTTCTATTCTCAGCCTTGCAAATCACTAGGATTATGAGTGTGAGCCAACGGTCCTGTGCAGGTTATAAATTCTTAGAGACAGCAAGACAGTGGCCTTGATATTCCTGCTCTAAGGGAAGGCTCCCTTTCCCTTTGTCTGTGACCTCCTAACCTCCTACATTCTCTAGATGTTGCCAATGGGACACATTTTTATCCCTGTGTTCAGGAGACTAACTCAAGTCTACCTTGGATCCCAGGTAATGCTAGTCCACCTGCAATCTTGTGTCCAGCCCAAAGAAGCTGATATCCTGGGGAAAGTCCTGTGTGCCAGGGTGCCACCATGTGTGTGTGTGTGTGTGTGTGTGTGTGTGTGTGTGTGTGTGTGTGTGTGTGTGTGTGTGTGAGCTGGTACTGGAGCTTGAACTCAGGGCTTGGCCCCTGTCCCATCGTTTTTCCCCTCAAGGCTGGTACTCCACTACTTGAGCACAGCTCCACTTGGAGTTTTTTATTCATTAATTGGAAAGAGTCCCATGGGCTTTCTTGTGTGAATTGGTTTTGAACTACAATCCTCAAGGCCTCAGACTCCTGAGTAGCTAGGATTTCAGGTGTGAGCCACCAGCACATGAAAAGGGTGCCATTCTTGAACATCTTTCAACAATCTTATGGAGTAGAGTTCATGCTGGAAACCCATTTTGTAGATGCAGAAATCGAGGCCTGGTGATTTGCCCAAGGTCACACTGCTGTCAGCACAATGAGGATTCAAGTCTTGTCTATTGACCACAAAGCCTATGCGTATTCCATATCATCACAATGCTTCTGACCCTGCTCTCTGGGAAGATCCGGAAGTAAAGCAGCAGATGCTGGGTAATGGTTGTCTTTGTCCAAGGCAGAAATCAATGGTTCCAAGAAACCTAAGCCAGTCTTTTACCCTTGCAATGGGCTCACACATGAACTGAATACTGGGAAATTCTGTCTGTCACCTAGCTTTACCTTGTATAGGGCAGCTTAGACTCTAGAATCAGAAAGTTTATATGAGTATTTTCCTCTCCCAAACTGAGGAAAGAAGAGAGGGAGAGGGAGAGGGAGAGGGAGAGGGAGAGGGAGAGGGAGAGGGAGAGGGAGAGGGAGCGAGAGAGTGAGAGAACGAGAGAGAGAGAGAGAGAGAGAGAGAGAGAGAGATAGAGAGAGAGAGAGAGAGAGAGAGAGAGGGAGGGAGAGGGAGAGAACATTCAGTGAGCCGTGGGCATTCATCAAAGGAGAAAAACAGGACAGAAGAACAAAGAGAAGTCGGAGGAATGGGAGAAACAGGAATCAAGGGTATGGTGGACGACCAAAAAAGACAGAATGACTCAGGAAGAGAGATGGGTGCCCTGGGGGATGGGTTAGGAACAGGACTGGGATTGGTGAGCTGCAATTTGTGAAGTTTACAGATAAATCTTGGTCCTTTCAGCAAAGCTTATCTGTAATGGGCTCCGCTTGCTGAGGCCCCGTCTTCTGTAGACATAAATCATTTTCTAATTTATAACATGAATAATTGATTTTGCCTCTGTAGCCTCAACAATAAATCTCCCGATCACACATGCATAAGAAAATAATAATAATGAAAGCGATCAGGATATGCTGCCATCGATTAACTGTGAGAGGGGCCACTTGATTCGCAATTCATGTTTTAAGAATTCCAGGTGGCACTATGCCCACAGGCCCACTTTTGTCCCATTTACCCCTGGGCTCTGTGTGTCACCAGCGGGTGCAGAGCACAGGTGAAAGGTGTTTTGAGTCTGGCCACAACTGGGATCAATTCAAATGGGTTTGTTTTGTTTTTTTTTTTTTTTTTGGCAGTAAGTTATTCACACAGCAGCTGTTTGTAGAATCTCTTACCTGGAAAGTATTGGTACAGGTGCTACTCAGAGAAGCGCAGAAACTGCTAGCTGGCTCTATGTTGTTTACAACTAGGTAATCAGAAAAAGGAGGATGTCATTGTCTTGGAGTCACTCGCAAGCCAGGGACCCTGGGGTCCTCCTCTCTCTACAGGTCCTGCAGATTCTGTCTCCCAGAGGATCCAGGATCCAACCACCCTCCAGCCCTACTAAAGCCTGTTATAGGCTGCCACCATCCTTCCCCTGGCATGTCAACGACCTTTACCATGGCTTCCCTGCATCTCTTCTACCCCTACCCACATACATTTTCCTGAAGTCAGAGTGGTCTTTAAAAGCATAGGTTTGCTTTCCTGAGACTCAGGATCTCAAGCCTCCTCCTGAGACTGGATAAGACTTCTGTGGTAAGTACCCCCGTCACATATTACTCTGCTCCTTGCTAATTTCCTGTGGATGATACAATTTAGGAGGCCAAGATTCACATCTTTGCCATTTGGGAGTCAGCAAAGCCCACCACTTAGTAAGTGCTTAACCAATCTTGTCACCTCCAGCCTCCAGTTCATCCTATAAGAAATACATTTCCCTTTCTCTCTCCCTCCCTCTCCCTCTCCCCCTCTCTCTCTCCCTTTTTTCCTTTCTCTTTGTTTTCAACATGACCAGGTTTCCAGGGCCATGGCACCTGGCCTGTAGGAAGTTTGTGTTTGTGTCACTTAGTCATCTGGTGTTTCTTTGTCTCAAGTCATCTTAGTGGGCTCACTGCTATAATCCTCTTCAGCCCTCCAGACTGGATTCAAATGCCAGGTTTCTCGGTACACCTTTGCTGAAAGCCTACCTATGCCTCCCCTTTACTGATGAGCGGAAGGGGAGACACTGAGAGAAATGGAGGAAGGTAATTTCCGGCTGTTCACGGGTACCTGCATATCCATGAAGCCAGGGGCTTGCTCAGACCATGCAGTGATTCATCATCAGATTTAGATTTATATCCAGTTGATGCCCAGTCTTGCTGTCATTTTTAGTCACTTAGTCTCTGATCAGGCCCCTGGGATTGTGGTTTTCTACCTCCCTGGATCCCTGGCCTGAAGCCCAGGGTCTCCTTTACAATGGAACCTAAAAATAGAAGCTGTGAGGGAAAAGACTAAGGACCCAGGCAAGGTTTGAATAGACAGGCATGATCCCCAGAGGGCTCTCTGGGGAGCCTGGGGACTGCCCGGGAAGGCTCTGGGTACAAGGGGCAGGGCTTCAGCAAGAGACAGCATGGCTCTGATTGCATTTGGAAGGCCTGGCTTTTCTTCTTACCCACTCTGTCTCTCATTGTGACTTTCCTGGCTGGGACCCCATGCCTTGCCCAGTGTTCTGTGCTTTTCCCTAGAAAAGACCTTTGTAGCCAACAAACCAATAGAGAAACATAGATAGCTAAGGAACCAGGAAACCAAACCCAAAGCCTAGAGCTGAGGTGGGGATGTGGCAGGAAGGGCAGTGATGAAGACATGACTCAGGATCTCTGAAGAGACTCTTGGCTACCTGGAACAACAAGCAGCTCTTTCTGGTTGATAATCCCAAGCACATACTGCTCCCAGCCCTGGGACATTGAAATTTCCATCAACATGCCCAAGTGCCAGGAGGGTTGTATCCCACCATCTTTGGAAGGTTCCAGTCTGACTGTGTGATCCAAGAGTTGTTACTTCCCTAGAATGGTTACTTTATAAAGACAAGGAAACGTGTCTTTATAATGGTATTTTTAATAAGAGAGTATAAAATTAAAACAAACTAATTGAGGTATAATTCCATTAAGTAAGTGACATAAATCTTGAGTGTTCAGCTTGATGACTTTTTACACATTTGAGTGTCCATGTAACCCCCATCCAGATCAATACAGAATATTGCCAGCCTCTGCATCACCACCCACAACTCCCATCTACCAAGAGAAGCCACTGTGTTTCTGATTTCTATCATTGTTGAGTCATCAGGTTGATAGATTTTGAAGATTCGTGTAAATTCATACAATATGTACTCTGGTATCTGGATTCTTTCCTTCACAGAGTTTTGTAAATATCACATGGAATCCACATTTTATAGTAAAACATTTAGTACAACACTCACCATAAACATCCAAGGAGACACAAGGCAGTTTGCACCAGGAAAACCTGGCTTTGACACCAGCTCTGTGTCTTGTCAGTTATACGATGCTCTGAGTCTTGATTTCCCATCTGTATTAAAGGGATACAAATTGCCACCCCATGGGGAACATAGAGGGTAAGTGAGATAATGAAGGGATAGCATGACAATAAGTGCTCAGTAAATGTCCAGTCTGTGTTCCTCCCACCAAGGGAACTGAAGCGCCAGGCAGTTAATAGCACAGATTCTAGACAGCCAATCACTTTGCTATATTCCAGTGATTTCCAGATTACATCTCCTAGGGCTTCAGGATTCTACAGTCATGGATCAGAAGCTGAAGGGAAAAAGGAGAAGAACAAGGGAAAGAGAAAGTTTAGCAAGTGAGATTTGAGTTTCCTATTCCAGGCTAGCTAGAGCAGCTTTACCTTCATTTATGTATTAAAGAGATGTGGGGATGGCCTATGAAAGAAAAAAAAAAGAGTTCTGCTTTCAAAATTGGGTTAAAAACCACAATTTTGTTTCATAACCACAGAACATTGTTCAATGTGACAGACAGATGTTGCATAAAAGGAAAACAAAGGTGAGAAGATCCATGCTAATTGGCTAGAACTTCCTGAAAGCCTCTTCAGACAAGCACGCTGCCCTTCAGGACAGAGACATAATAAGGTGGCCCCCAGAAAGGAATGAAGCTGCCCATGCTTGTAAGCCTACCATTGGGAGGTGGAAGACAGATAGTTTGAAGCTAACATGGGCTACATAGTGAGATCTTTTCTAAAAAAAAAAAAAAAAGTAAAAAAAAAATCCTTTCATCCTCAAGTTATAAATTGTTCTGTAGGAATCTCCATGTTTTTCTATTTGTTTTATGAACTATAATACAAAATAATTATTTTTGGCTGTCCCGAGGTTTGACCTCTGGGCTTTAGGCTCTCTACCACTGAGCTATGGCCCCGGCACTTTTTGCTCTGGTTATTTTTTAGATAAAGCCCTACTTTTTGTTTTTTTTTTTCTCTTTGTCAGTCATGGGGCTTGAACTCTGGACCTGTGCATTGTCCCTAAGCTTTTCAGTTCAAGGCTACCACGTTACCTCTGGAGCCACAGTACCACTTCTGGTTTTCTGGTGGTTAATTGGAGATAAGGGTCTCACAAACTTTAGTCCTGGGGCTGGTTTTGAACCGCAATCCTCAGATCTCAGCTTCCTGAGTAGCTGGGGTTACAGGCGTGAACCACTGTGCCCAGCCGAGCCCTGCTTTTTGCTTGGACCTTGATCCTCCTATTTTATGCTTTTTGGTGTAGCTAAGGTGACAATCACATGTTCCCTAATTTCTTCCATTAAGGTAGATTTTTTTTTAATGCTAAATTAGCTTGGAACTGAAATCCTCCTAATCTTAGTTTCCTCCATAGCCGGAATAACAGGTAGGAATCACTGTACACAACTACCAGTTGAGATTGGAGTCTCATGAGCTTTTTGCTCAGCTCATACTACAATCTTCCAAATCTTGGCCCATGGGATAGCTGGTATTACATGTGTAAATCACTGTGTTCAGCTAAGTGAATCTCTACCTCCCCTGCCCCCACCCTGGTGCTGGGCTTTAAACTTAGGTCCTTTATCATGCTACTGCTCCACCACTGAGCTGCACAACTTCCTTAGTATTTTTATTTTTGGCCAGTCCTGGGCCTTGGACTCAGGGCCTAAGCACTGTCCTTGGGCTTTTCTTAAGGCTAGAGCTCTACCACTTGAGCCACAGCATCACTTGTGGCATTTTTCTATGTATGGGGTACCAGGGAATCAAACCCAGGTCTTCATCCATGCTAGCCAAGCATGGACAAACTCCTGGCCTTACCTTCCTTAAATTTTTAAAATAAAGTTTTTCATGAGTCTAATACCTTAATTTGATCATTATGAAACCCATTTTTTTAAAGATCATAGTGAATCTGTTATTTTTCTCTCCTAACCATACATCTGTCCGCACTCTGCTACCTGACTACTATTTTCCCAATATGGAGACACTCCTTGCTCACTCTTGGTTCATGCAGGGGTCAATTTTGGCTGTGGTCATTGTTTAGGGAGAGTCATCACACCAGTTTGACCAATGAGATTGTATCCTTTGACTTTTTGTTGAAATTATTTGGAAAGTGAAACACTCTTTCTCTCTCCATTGGATTTGAAGACTGAACTGCTGGGGGGCTTCCATGTCAAGTCTGTTTGAGAGAGACAGAGAAAGGCAGAAGAAGAGGAGGAGGGAGAAGAGGTGAAGAAAGAGAAGGAAGATGAAGTGGAAGAAGAGAAGGAGGAAGAGGAAGAGAAGGAGCAAGAAGAAGAAGAAAAGGAGGAAGAGGAGGAGGAAGAGGAAGAGGAGGAGGAGGAAAGCTGAGAGATTAAGAAAGGCCATGCTATTTAAACCCCTGGATCTAGCCATGTCTAAAACTTTTAGTTCAGACATGATCATCTCTAACTACATAGTTGGGTCTGTTCTAACTGTAGGTGTTTCAAGACATTCAGAAATAAATTATTTTTCCCCTTAAGCCAATTTTTTTACTTTCTTTCATTCTCCACTAATAAGCTTCTGCTTAATATATAAGTAGATCAAAGCTTAATCATGGAAGTATATCTCCCTTCAAAGTTGTCTCCTTGGGAAGCCACACTTATTCCAAAGCAGTTTTTTAGCACTACTCAGTGAGCTAATCCATAGTATCAATTTAACAATAAAGTTGTCTCCTTACCTTATATCATCTGAGGGGAGATTATTCTGTTTGATCACCTGCTTTGTGCATGAGGCTTCGTTCTGAATAATCATTTCCAAAACTCAGACCTAGATTTGCTGACAAAGATGCCAGCTGCAGATGGGTTGCAGGCACAATTCTCAATTTGTGATTTGCTTTTCAAGGTGAATGGGAGAAAATTAATTTGCATAGATGAATTGTACTATGAAATATCAACCTCATTATCTTTGGTCATACCTTAAAACTAACATCGGTGCTTGTTCTCGTCTAGCTTTTTTTCTTTTTTCTCAGATAGCCATATAGATGTCATCTCATGAAGGTCTTAAAGGGAGAATTCATGCTCCAGTTTTATAAATAAGAATAGCAAAAGTGTTGTAAGTTCTGAGTCAGTTTCTTTTTCAACAAATTAATTAGCTTTCATTTTCAGATAAGATCTTGCTGTGTATCCAGGGCCTTTAATTTGAGATCTTGAGTGCTGGAATTGTAGGTGAGTACCAACAGGCCTAGATCGAATGAGGCTCTCTTGTGAAGCTGAATGTGTATTAGGATTCATGATATTAGATGGAATTACTCAGCAAAGAGAGCAACCAAGGGGCAGGGCCAGAGGGTAGATTTTGAGATTTGGACCATGACTAACAGATGGAGCCAGCAGACAGTAAGAAGTAAAGCATAGGAGGAAAGGATCAAGCAAAGATAGATCTTAATCAGTCAAGACCAGAAGAGCTACCCAGCAAAGGCAACTGGTGCACGAGTCCTGCTCACTCCAACTGATGATTGTCTGTACTGTCTGGGGCTCTCTGCCAATGTGTGGATGACTTAGGGACCAAGTAAGGCTTCTAGCTTTCATGTTCTGCCAAAGAAGGGGTGTCTTGCCTTTTGTGGAAGTTTACTACATCCAGACCACTTAATCCTCCCAAGTAGTTGGTCAGGCCCTGGAGATAATAAGGTAATAATAGATCAGCAGAGACTTTAATGCCCAACATTAAAGGGTAACCGGAAAATCAATGGAACTCTTCAACAGGGTCATCCCACCTGCCAGCAGTGCTGTCATTAATGGGACAGTTGGTGCTCTAGTCACTGCAAGGTGGCCAGGAAATGCCCTAGCACCAGACCCCAAGCTGACCTCTTCAGAGCTCAAGTGGTTTTGCGCACTCTCAGGCTTCCCACTTGATCAGAACATGGACAAGTGGCCTTCTTCTGTACCTTGGGTATACTTCATGTTCCTAACTTGGCTAAATGACTTAATAATAACTACCATTTATTGATCCCTTTCTTTGGGCCATGCTCTAGGTGAAGAGAACTTTCTGAAGTGTTGTCTTTAATCCTTTCACCAGTTCTGTATTAGCCATTATCACTGTAATTTTCATTTCATATGTAAGTAAAAGGCAGACCAGAGAAACCATTATCCCCCTGATTATTGGCCAGGAGAAAGAGTGGATGGCTTAGCACCGATCACTGGCAATGAAAAAGCTGGAAAAAACAAGCACTGGTAGCTCACGGCCCTAATCCTAGCTAATTGGGAGGCTAAGATCTGAGAATTCCAGTTCAAAGCCAATCCAGGCAGGAAAGTCTGTGAGACTCTTATCTCCAATTAACTACCAGAAAACTGGAAGTGGAGCTGTGGCTCAAAGTGGTAGAGCACTAGCCTTGAGTAAAATCACGCAGGGACAGTATCCAGACCCTGAGTTCAAGCCCCATGACCAACCAAAAAGAAAAGAAAAACAAAATTAAAGCTGGGAAAGTTCTCATAGCACATCTGGACTGACCCTTCAGGGCATGGATGGAACAACTTACCTGGGCCACACAATGGGTCAGTCGCATCTATTATTTAGTTCAGTATTCATTGTCACCATTGTATCATCCAGTCATCTCAATCCACAGAACACACACCTTGTTGCTCTTGACTTGGAAGTCATTCATTATAACAAAGGAGATAGTCATTGAGGAATATAGATATAGATACTAAAGAACCAGAAGGTCTAGTTCTAAGGATATAGATACTAAAGAACCAAAAGATCTAGTTATTGTTCTTAAAATTCTGTACCATCTGGCTGGAATAAAAAGAACCCACATAGACCTGAAACAATCTTAGAATAATTCTTAGACAACAAATAAGTGTGAAAACGTGTGATGCCAACCGTGGAACCAAGAAACTAGGAATTAGATGGGATGGGAGGGAGACTAAGTCACCAGAGGCTGTGGAGGTGCAGGTTTGGAACTGATCTGTTACAGGAATGAAGAATCAGGATTAGAAAGAATGATGAGGAGTAGGTGTGGGGGGGGGCGGGCTGTATGACAGTGGATACCACATGGATGGAAAGAACAAAGTATATACTATGCTAGTCTTGTAGAAAGGAAAATTCATACTGTTGAAGCAAGGGTTGGCCTGGGTGGCAGAGATTTTAAACCAGTATTGGAACAACCAATGTTGGTAGTTAAACAAGGCAAAGTATGCAGACAGAAATGGGCCTAGGAAGATTTAACCAATGATAGATAGTCCAGAACAGTGGGCATTGAGGGATTTTGGCTGGGGAGGTAATGAGGGAAGGCTTGCAGGCATGAAGTGGTGGTGGGATGAGGTAGGGGTGGGGGAGGCACTGTTGTAAATGCTACAAAGCAAATAATCAAGGGAAGAAGGCTAGAGAGGCTAAATGGTGAGTCTCCAGGGGAAAGGAAGGAGGCCAGCTGGGAGGCCAGCTGGATCATTTGTGTTGAAGTTGGGATGAGAGTTATCTGGGAGGTCAGAGGTATAAGGAAATGGAAACCAGCCATTTTCTTCCCTTTCCCTCCCTCCCTCCTCTTCCTCCCCCTGCCACCTCCCCTCCCCTCTCCTCTTTCTTTGCTGTTTCTGAGGTTTGAACTCAAAACCTTGGTATGGTCTCTGAGCTTTCTTTGCTCAAGGCTAGAACTCTACTACTTGAGCCACAATACCACTTCCATTTTTTTTTCTGAGTCATTTTATTGGAAATAAGAATCTTCAACCAGCTTTCTTGCCCAGGCTAGCTTCCAACCACAATCCTCAGATCTCAGCCTTCTGAGCAGCTCAGATGACAGGTGTGAGCCATCCATGCCCAGCTACCATTTTGTTTGACCTTTGAATGAGGAAAAGAAGTTCCTGTAGCCACCTCCCTCTGCCATCCTCATGTGTGTTTTCCCCTTTAACCTGCCACATGGTACTTACGCTGTAAACAGTGTGGAAGGTTGGATGGTCTGGCAGCTCAGATTTCAGAAGTAGCTGCTTTCCTCAAATTCCTTAAAAACATGCGTTAGGTAAAGTTTAGCTACTGTTACTACAAAAGCAAGTTTATCACATACAATGGGGCAGGTTCCCAAACCATCAGACAAAAAAAAAAAAGCTCAGGACTTAAACACATGTATGGAACAGAAAGCAAAGTTGGCGGGAAAGCTGTTGGAGGGCATGAGTCAGTGGGGAAGTCTGAGGTAGCAACTTGTCCCATTTCACAGTTTCTCAGAGTGATGGGCAGCCTCCTTTCCTGTCTGTATTCTTGTGTAACTCTTTGGACTCTTTGCAGACCTGGAGGACAGAAGCTCAGTGCAGGGTGTGGAAGTCTGCTTGTAATAAGCTCTAATAAGTTTGACTCAAAGCCAAACTGAAGTTTGGGAACCACATGTTAAGTGCTAACACGCATCTCTTCACTGTTAGCAATGCAAGGTGGCCCATGGCTCACCCCTCAGCCAGCCGGTCCATCTATCTTGGTAGACCAAGTCTCTGATTAATAAGGTCCTTCCCAGGCCTATGTACCTCCCGAAGGAAAGTGGTAGAAGGGGCAATAGGAGAGAGAAAGAGAGGGACTGGGGAAGGGGGTGTGAGAAGGAGCCAGAGCAGGCGTTCTGGGCAGCATAGTCATAGGAGGTTATTAAAGGGAAGAAGAATGAGCCTCCTCTGTATCTCTATGGAGCAGGGCAAGAGTCATCAGCAGACGTTATTAAAATCCTTTCCCCACCAGTGAAAGACACTTATCGCTCTTCATCAGCAAAGCACTCTTTTTGAAAAGGAAAATCAACTTAGCAGGTGGGGGTTATCCTTCCCCTCTTCCTGGGAAAGAGACCAAGGCTGCCTTGTGCCACTGCAGGACACACAGAGCGCCCCTATGTGGCAGGTGGGGTTCTCTGGACCTTCAGGGTCCTGGCACTGTGGACAGGAGGGGACCTCTTGGGATTATGGGATAGCAGCTGCAGGCTAGATATAGCCATGATGATGGCTACAAAGGGGCACTGGATTCCTGGATAGGAAATGGCTGGGGCCAGTGCAGCAGGGTGACTACTGGGGCCAAGACCTGGTTTGGGCTGCAGCCGCCTTGCTGCTTCCCCTAGATCTGGCCTCCTTCCTTCTGTCCTTTCTCCTACCAGTCATCTCTCCTGAACATGCCAGTGACTGCTGACAAATGCTTGGCAATCACCCAGAATAACAGCCATGCATTAGACTAGCACCCAGGGCCAACAAGTAGACAGGCCCCGGACTGGCTGCAAATCACTGTCCCAGGCTGGCTCCCAAATCCCCACCGCTGCTCTGCTCTTGCTCAAGGTGCTGCTTTTCAGGTATGTCTTCCTCCCTTTTCTCCCCCAGGTGTTCTGTTTAATGACCCAGCTCAAGTGTTTCCTCCTCTGGGAAGCCTGCCCTGACCTCTCAAGGCAGAACTAATTACTCCTCCAGCTCCCACAGCAGAAAGCGCATACCATTTCAACAATGGCCACTGTTCTTGTATCTGCCTCCCTCCTTATGGGCATTTGGTAGGAAGGGAAGGAGGGCCTTAGACTAAGCACAATCTTAATAAAAGAAGAGCTTAACGCCCTGGGGCATTCAGATATATTATCTAGTTCTCAGAGTCTGTATTTGTGTGTGTGTGTGTGTGTGTGTGTGTGTGTGTGTGTAGAGGAGAATCTCAAAGCGCAGACTGGTCTGGAACTTGCTATGTAGTCTAGACTGATCTCAAATTCACTGTTCCAGAACTCAGTCCCCAAACAGATAACTGTTTCTCCAGCTGGCCATGGGCTTCCTGTCCAATTTCCCAGCTCCTGCTATGCAGGCAGGCAGGATAGTGCCCTCCTCCTTCCCTCTCTTTCCCCTCCTCTCTCTTCTACAATTCAATAATGCAGTCCCCTGTGTGCTTTGTCTCTCGGGCACAGAGTCCTGGACAGTTGCTCCACAGTCACTTTTAGCAGTTAGTCCTTTCCCCAGGTTTAAAGACCAAGGATAGCTGCCAAACTTTTCTGGATTCTCCAGGTCCCACCATCCCTATTCCAGAGCTCTGCACCTAGACAGATGCCCTGTACATGGGAATGAATAACTTCCAGAAAGCCCACACGATTCCACAAGTACAACACTTCCAATCTTGCTTCATTCTATCCTGAGCCAATCCCCTTATTGTTGCTCTGGTTCTGGAAAGAGGGGCCTCTCTTCATCTCTGCTGTACCCTCTTCCTTGAGCAGCAACTCTCTAATTGCCCCATGCACTGGCCAGTGGGTCCTCCCCTGCTGCTCCCAGTATCCTTGCACACTGGGACCCTACTTTAGATGAAGAACAGAACTCAGGCGGGTTCTATATTCACTTAACAAATGGTAACTGAGTGCCAGCCTTGCCAGGGATGGAGAGGAATAGGGTTCAGGGTCACCTGGTGGGTCACAATCCATTGGTAGAACAAATCGGTGTTTTGTTTGTTGTTGATCCCTGGGACCCAGAATGCTGCCTGGTGCTCAGGAGCAGCAGTATTTATTGGGTGAAGAACGGAATCAATGATTGTTGTGTATGCGATTAATTCCAGATCTGTTTATCTAGTATCTATCCTTCAGCCCCGGTTTCTCCAGGGACTGTTTCTACACTCCCCTTCCACTGAAGCCTCATTTATTCTCCTCATCTCTGAGACCCCCCAAATCCTTATACCTTAGGAGTCCAGTTGCTTTTGCCCATTTACTTCATTTAGCACAACTCCACCTGCCTTGGGGGTTTGTTTTTCTCTCTCCTCTGTTTCTCCCATCTTCCAAGGTTCTAGTATATGTTCTGGGGCTTGAACTCTGGGCCTGAATGCTGTATCTGAGCGTGGTTTTTGCTCAAGGCTACTGCTCTACCACTTTGAGTCACAACACTGTTTTCCGGTTTTTGGTAGTTTCCTGCCAGGGCTGGCTTTGAACTGTAATCTTCAGAACTCAGCCTCCTGAGTAGCTAGGATGACAGGCACCAATGCCTGGCTGCCTTCTATCCCTGTTTTTCTTCCTACAAAACCTGCAATATTATAAGCCTTTTCAGTGAAGAATTTGGTCACCCAGAGAGCCTCATGTTCCAGCTACCTTAGCAGTCATTGGCTCTTCAGTGCCCCCAATTCTTCTTTCTCTGGAAAGAGAGACTGCATAAAAATCCTGCATGTCAGCCTCACTACAAATGTATGCTGACTAGCTTCAGTTGCTTGCCAGTGCTAAAAAAGAAATGTGTATTTAAACAATGTCCTGAAAGGAAAAACATTCTCTTCATCTCCTTGCATGAACTATTTACATAATGCAGTGACCTTTCATGAACCACACCATTGTATACTCATCCTTTTCCAGGGTAGAAATCAACTCATCCACCCCATTTTATACTCTACTGTGTTCACATAACATTTCTCATGTATTGACAGAGTGCCCAAATCTATCATTTGTAATGGTTATATAATATTCTATAGTATTAATGTTCTGTAGTTATACATTCCCCATTGGTGGAGCATTTGGGTGTTTTCCAGGATTTTGCTATTATGAACGAGATAGCAATAAACATCCTTTTGCAAATAGTTTGTATTACCTTTTCACTTCTTTTATGGTATGTATTCCCAGAAGAGGAATTATTGGGGTCAAAGGCCAGAAACACTTTTATGCTTCTGCTTGGGAGGCACCAGACTGCTCTCCAGATAGACTAGGCTAATTTGCAATTCTTGCCTTTTTATTCCTGTTTTGTAGCTTCCTAATGATTTCCCCCAGGGATTATGCCAATTTTTCTGGGTCTGCCCTGGGCATCCAGCCACGCTGTTCCTCCACAGGTGATTTTTCTTGAGACCCTTCCAGGTATCCCTGAGTTCCCTCCACTTCATTGTATGCCAACATTTCCGATTTCAACCTGTGCCCCTCCTTGGCTGCTCTCTGAGAAAGCCATGTCCAATTTCTATTCCCACCAACCTTCTGGCCTGTTTACTTAGCCTCATTCCTTCCTTGTGTCCTTGATGCCCATATTACCTTGCTTATTCCTCCTTCTGCATCATTCTTCTATCCTCTTCTGCTCTTTCCCCTGAGCCTGCAAGGAGCCTCAAATATTCCTCTGTCTAAAAGCAATAAGCAACTTTCCCTTCCCCCTGGACTACTCGATTGTCCGTTGGCCATCCATCTTCTTAAGGAACAGTGTGCCCTACCAGTGCCCTTCTCCTTTTCCAGTTCTTGCTCTCTTGCACCCATGACAAACACTCAGTTAAGTTGAAAAGGAAAGGAGAGAAGGGGTAAAGAGGTCAAGAAAGGATGCCAGCTGGTAGATAGATACGATGGCCCAGGATTTTGGCCTTGGACTAGAAGACTCTAACCTTCCTCTTCAACTCAGGGCCTCTGCTCTTGCTTAGCTTTTTCAGTCAAGCCTACTGCTCTACCACTTGAGCCACAGCTTCATTTCCAGCTTTTTGATGGATAATTTCAGGTAAGAGTTTCACAAACTTTTCTAAGCTCGGCTGGCTTTGCCCTGCTATCCTTAGATCTCAGCCTCCTGACTAGCTAAGATTACAGATGTTTGCCACTAGCAACTAGTTAATAATTTTCCTATCACTCAAACAAATGGCCCTTATCAGTCATCCCTACCATTTTGTTGGTTGTGGTGTCTGCACTGAGACAGGCTCCTGACTAAATTTCCACGGCAGTGCTATTTCCTTAGAGCCTCTGTTTATCCTATCAGTATTGTATTGCTTTAGGAATCTGCCATGGACCTTTTAAATTTTAAATTATGTCTGCTTCACATTGTGTAGCAACCAGGAAAACTGGGCAGAATTGATTCTACCCTCACCCTGATGGCGAGCTATGACTTGTCTAAGTCCATAACTACAAATGTATTCCAGCTAACACAGGGAAGCCAGACCAGAACAATCAACATGTTATCTCTGGAGATCCAATTAGTGCAAAGTCAAGACTTTCATTTGCTAGTAGAGGGAATTAGTTTTTTTCCCCTCCTCTAAATATATGTAATAATAATGTAAATATAATTATTACTGATATCATTTTATGATCTACAGGGAGTCCAGTATAAAGGATGAAGTGAAACACAGGAAAGAGCAGACTTAAGAGAACTGATCCAAACCCCTGATTAAACTATGCCTGAAGCCCACTCTATTAGAGTTTTCTGTTGCATGGGCCTGTACATTTCTTGTATTAAACCATAGTGTGTAGACATTTCTGTTATTGGCATTTTAAACAAGTAGCTAGTATAACCCTTTCTGCTGTTCTCTCCTTATAGTCTATATCTCATTGATTTCACTCATTCATTCATTGTCACATTTTCCAGGATCATATGTCATAGATAATTCCTCTGTAACCCTGGCTACCACCTGTCTCCTCATCTTGAACTTCACTATTTGTTGTTTGTGCCAAGTGGCTATACTGAATGGTTTATAAAGCTTTAATCGTAGCATATTTAACAACAATGTAATCCTACCACCTAAGCCAAATCAATCTCACTTTGCTATTTCATTATATCTGATTGTTCAATTGTCAAAGTTGAAATTTCAGAACTTCCATAGCCTTTTGTTCTTGAGAGTCTGCAGACATCAGCTGCCACAACCAGAACCAGTGGTCCTGGCCCCTGACTGTGCTTGCAATGGAGCTGTGGTTCTCAGTATACGGCCAGCATGGATGGTCTTAGAAACTGAAGGAAGATCTATTTTTGTATGGTATCCATATTCAGGAAAAATGGAGTTATAACTAGTAAGGCTAGTGGGGAAAATATCCAAGGACCAAAAGCCAATGGCTCTGTGTCTTTCGTTAACTCTGAGACCTTAAACAAGGTTTTCTTCTTCGTCCCTCCCTCCCTACTTTCTTTTTTTTCCATGTGCTGGGATTTTAATTTAGGATTTTACACTTGCAATTATTCTACCATTTGAGCCATTCTGTTAGCACTTGTGTGTGTGTGTGTTGGTTATTTTCAAGATAGGCTGTTCCTTTATGTCTGGGCTGGCCTGGACTTCAGTCTTCCTGTTTGTGATTTTGTGCTGTTGGGATGACAGACAGGTACCACGACACAGATGGCAGGTACATTCCACTGTTCCTAGCCATGGAGTTCTTGTGAACTTTTATTTACCAGGCTGGTCTCGACCTTCCATCCTGTGATCACCAACTCCCATGCAACTAGAATGACAGGCTTGAGCTACCCCACCAAGCTTCAACAAGTCTAACTTCTTTGGAAACCTGGAAGTAATAGGGCTAAGTTACAATGTTTCTCAGGGTACAGTCCTCAGAGATTTGCCTCAGATTCTCCTGAGTGACTTTAAAAGCTACAGATTTAGGTACAAACCAGTGTTATTAAAAATGAATCTTTGGGGCTTAGGCGTCAGCTGGGCTGTTTCTTATTCCCATTCAAGTTAAAAACATCCAGACTGTAACAAATACATACTTCTTCAGTTCTAAGATATGATGTTGCTAGATTTTGTAGTTGTTTGAGTTGCATAGATAGGGATGACTGTGTAACCCAGTCAAACACTCCCTAAAAGAGTGTTTGTAAAGAGGAAGGTTAGAGGCTTCTAGTCTAAGGCCAAGCTCCTGCGCCTTCATACCTATCTACCAGCTGATGTCCTTTCTTAACCTCTTTACCCCTCTCCTTTCCTTTTCTCTTCTGTTCTCCTTTTGTGCCTTGTTTGTCTCTCCCTTCCTGCCTTCCCTCTCTGCTTTTCTTTTCCTTCTCCTCCCTCTCTTCCCTTCTCTCTCTCTTTCTCCTTTTCTGTCCTTTGTTTCCTTTGTATTTTTGTTGTTTTGAGAGTCTTCCTATATAAATTGGACTAACCTCAAACTTAAGGTTCTCCTTCCCCAGTCTCTGTAGTGCTGAGATTAACAGGCCTGCAGCCCCACGCCTGTCTCCTCCTTTTCTTTCACATTTTCCCAAATCCCACTGGCACCTGGGCTAACGCAGCATTACCAGTACACTCATTTGCACTTACCGAATATCTTTCTTCCATGAACTCTTTCCCGCTCCCTCAACCAGATGTAAACATTTCCTGCTCAGAACTCTCACAGCACTTTGAACTTCCCTCATGCCATTAATCATGTGTTGTCCTGTACTATTTCTAGGATGACTCTATTGTCTGCTCCTGAGGAAAATGGTGACTGTATTCATTTCTATGTGCCTCCTTCTGCAGGACTATACATGCCCTTCTGAAGGTGCTTCACATATGAGAACAATAGCTTACATTTCTGGGACATCTATCAGTCTAACATGAAAGAATAACGGATAGGGAGAAGTGTTTTCTAAGTGTTTTCCTTTATTTTTTTCTTTCCTGGATCGTATTTGTTTTTGGCTACACTGGAGTTTGAACTTACGGCCTTGTGCTTGCTAGGCAGATACTTTACCACTTCAACTATGCCCCCAGCCTGTTTTGCTTTTGTTATTTTTCAAATAGGGTCTTTTTGCCCTGGCTGGATTGGACTATAATTTATCCTTTTTTTTTCATAGCTCAGTGACAGCAGGCAAGTGTCACCGAGCCTAGGTATTTATTTTTTGCCTGAGCTGGCCTGGAACCTTAATCCTCTTTTATCATTCTCCTGAGTAACTGAGATTACAGGTGTGAGTCACGATGCCTGGCTATATCTTATTCTTGAGTTTGTTTTCTTCTCTGTCCAGAAGGCAGGATTGAGCAGAGGGATGGACACTGACCTTGAAGTAAGAAGACTGAATTTGAAGGCTTGTTCTACTTCTCAATAGCTGGTGGTCTTGGGCAAATAGTTTCATCTCTCTGAAGCATGATTTATATATACAGTAGATATGCAATACTTCCATTCCAGAGTTGGTGTATTTAACTGCAATTACTTGTGAAAATATCTGGCACATAGAAGATAATTTTAAAATACTCCTCAAATGGAAATATCCCTTGCTCCTAAACCTTCACCTCCATTAGAATGTACCTTGAGGAGGACAAACACTGGTCCTGCTAATTCTTTCTCTCCAGATTTTTACACTGTGTCTTGGTGTGCTGCATACAAAGTGTGTAGAATACATTTTGTGAGCTCAAAAACAGTCAATGTCATAAGGTGAAGCAAGTATGAAAAATATTTGAATGGAAATGAATAAACTGTGTTCATCAAGATTCACTCAATTCAAGCAAGCTTAAGGGGACAGGGGGAGAGGAGGAAGAGACATAAATTATCTATCATTGGGAAATATTAGGATTTAAGTACAGCTGTGTTAGGGGTTAAAATAGTGAAATCATGACGTTCCCTCTTTCTTTAGCTCTGGGCCCTTCTTCTATGTCTTAGTCTTGGGTGTTGGGAAAGATGGCTGCTGGCTTGTGAGGTCAAGGGAGAGCTCTTTTCTATTTTGTGTCTATGTGCAAATCTCATGAAAATATTTTCATAGATTCTGCTTGCACTCTATGCCCACATCTGAGCTAGCCAGTGGGGAATCTTGGCCTTGCCTGCCTGCTCTTGTGGTCATAGGAAGGGCACAGCAGTGGGCAGCCCTTCACAATGAGAAGGTTGCTAGCAGACAAAATCAACTTGTGTACACCATGTATCATTTCTGCATCCTGTAAGATGAGTCTTTTAGTCAGTTTTGGAGTCATTCACTTACAAAGGAAAAAAAAGGCATATTTGTCTCAGGGTTGTAGAGATTCTAGCTCAACACCTGGTTAGCTTATGGTTGTAGGACTCTGGTGAGGGGTGCCAGATGGTAATGCTAGGGAGTACATGGTGAAGCAAAGATAGCAAAGAGGAAGCGATTGAGGTGCCATAATCGTTATCAAGGTCATGCCTCCAGTGACCCCAGAGACAACAGCCTCAGAGAATATGAATTTGGGAGACAGTCAACATCTGAATTACAGGATGCCCTATGTGTAAGACTGCCTTCTATTTAAAGAGCCCAGCAGATTGATTTATTCACTTACTATTATTGGAAGAAAGACAAGCATTTTGAGTGTCCCAGTGTGAGGGGTTGGAGTAAGGCCATGATGAAGACAAACCGGGCCTCCTTCCTCCCACAGAGCTTCCGTCCAAGGAGGACCCCAACCCCTACCACTATGTGGACTGCCACAGTTCCTAAAGTCTGTCCACTAAACAGGGTATTTTGCTTCAAGGAATGATTCCAGAAGGTTCTCATTACAGTGGATCAATGGGGAAGAAATTTGCTTTAGTCTGGTATCACTTGTTTGGCACAGTTAGTTTGCTGGCTGCACTGGCTTCTTCTGGCAGAGATCAAGGGATAGGATGCACAGATGAAAGGACAAAACTGCTTCCCTAAAGTAGCCTGGGTGGGCACAGTTCTGACATCAAGCACAAGGCCATGTTCAGGGGTTCCATTGTTGTTTATGCTTTTGTAATTTAATTTTGTTGTTGTTGTTGGGTGTTGGTGGCTTTCTCGTGTGTAATCCTCACTACTCAGGAGATTGAGATCATACTGGTTTGAAGCTAGCCAGGGCAGAAAAGTCCGTAAGACTCTTATCTACAATTTACCAGCAAAAAGCCAAAGTAGAGCTGTGGTTTAAGTGGAAGAGTGACCGCCTTGAATGTAAAAGACAACTGATAGTGTGAGGCTTTGAAGTTCAAGCCCCAGTATTAGCATACATAACAACAACAAAAGTTGATTGGGGTAAAATGCACATCACATGAAATTTACCAACTTAATCATTCTTAAGTGTTTAGTTCAATCCTGTTAATTGCATTCACACTACTGTGCAACCAATCTCCAGACCTCTTTCATCTTGCAAGCCAAACACCTGTACCCAGGAAACATCAATTATCCATTCTCCCTTCTTCCATTTTCTGGCAACTACCATGCTTGTCTCTGTCTTCTTTATGAATTTCAGTACTCTAGGTTCATCCTATAAGTGGAATCACATAGTTTTTGTCTTTTTGTGATTGGTTGATTTCACTTAGTGTAAGGTCCTGAAGCTTCATCTATTGTGTTCACTCTATTTTGAGCATGCATTCATCCATTCATGGATACTTGGGTTGCTTCCACCTTTTGGCTATTGTAAATAATGCTTCTATGAACATAACAAGGAAAGCCCATTTTAATGGCAGGATCTTAAGTGGCAGAGTGCTCATGAGGTAGGCCTCTGGGATGACCCTGAATGGAAAAGCCCTGTGTTAGAACAGGCAGCATATTCCAAGGAAAGCTGAGATTAGAGGAGGTTGTTTTTCTGGGTCTCCCTCACTCGTGAGGGAGAAGATCTTGAAGGAAGGGAACTGCCACACTGGATAGAGCTCAGAATTTGCTCAGTGCTGGTCAGGATTTCACACTTTGTTGACCAATCGTCAGAACTCTTGTGAGGTCATTAGAGGTGACTTCCACACTATAGCATTGTACTGATTACTCTAGACGAGATCTCATTCTTCAAGGCCTATCTTCTGCTGCTGAGCCCTCCATCAAAGGACTCCCAGCAGCCTCTGTTGGTCCCATCCCACCCCCAGCAGAGCTGAGCCTCCTTCCTCTCTCACCTCCCAGGATTGATTTCACTTCCCTTTGTCAGATTTGCTGTGTATCTTTTTATCTTTTGACTAGGCAAGACTGAGGTAAGAAGCCAGCCTCACTCAAGTGCCCAGCTCTTCCCAGCACTGAAGAGATGAATGCTCAATGCAGTGGCCTTGAAGGCAGCAGAGGGTGGTGACATGGACTGAACTGTGGGCAGGATGGTGTTCCCAGCATTAATAGCCTGTTAGCTGGAGACTAAGCCAAATAGAAGCAGAGTGTCTAGGGGACTTTGAAATGGCTGTTGAAGACAAGGGAATTGTTTGTTGGAACTGGGCAACCCAGAAGCAGACTTCACCGTGCAGGAGATCAATACTGTTCCTTCTAAGAAAACCAACAGAATCAATGGCAGCTGCCCTAGGTCTCAAAGCAGATTTGAATGCTAGGGGGCCCATGGACGAAAGACTCCATGCTGATGTTGTAGAATACAGCCCTGTGTACCTGTCTGGGAGACTGGAAAACCACTTCAAAGAATTTTATAACAACAAGTGGACCTGGACCACCATAAGACCCAACACCCAAGCACAGAGAGTAGCAACAGAGGAAGATTCAAGTGAACAGTGGAAAGAGGCTTTAGACATTGCAAATGGCATTTTGGCTGCCATCCTCTGCACTTCTATCCACAGTAGACATGGTTCATTGACATGTATACTTGCAATCTGAGCAATTGTTCCAGGAGCCATTAGCATTACAATCCTGATTGGGTATCAGTGTGGGTCAATCTAACACCACTCCACAAAGTGTTCTTTCTATAGTTTTCTGGAGGAGCTACTCTGGAGACCTTGTGAACATTATTTCCTTATTGAATAGCTCAGTTTTAAACCTCAAGTTTAGTTAAAAATCCATCATGTATTTTTTTTCTTTTACACTGCAGGAAAGGCTTTGTGCTAAGTGTTACGAAGTCCCTTCCTTAAACAAGGCAGAAGCTTCCTCCTTCTTCTTCTTATTGGCTCTTGTCCTCAGGATGACATAGAAAATGATTTGTCCCTATCTATGAGTCCATTCTCTCCAATGCTTGAAGGTAGCTTGTTGTGTCTTTCTTCCTCCTCCTCCTCCTCCTCCTCCTCCTCCTCCTCCTCCTCCTCCTCCTCCTCCTCCTCCTCTTCTTCTTCTTCTTCTTCTTCTTCTTCTTCTTCTTCTTCTTCTTCTTCTTCTTCTTCTTCTTCTCTGTCTCTCTGTCTCTCTCTCTCTCTCTGTCTCTCTCTCTCTGTCTCTCTCTCTCTCTCTCTGTGTCTCTGTCTCTGTCTCTCTCTCTCTCTCTCTCTCTCTCTCTCTCTCTCTCTCTCTCTCTCTCTCTCTCTCTCTCTCTCTCTTTCTCTTTCAGAGTAAGCCATTCCAATTGTTTTAGACTTCTCACTCTTGAGTGAGTCTCTCATAGTCATGTTCCAGATTGTCTGCACTGTTCTTAAATTGGAGCAACCAGGTACACTCAGTACTTATTTATAATCACAGTACAAACCAGCACACTGGGACACAGGACATTTAGATGAGTCTTATTTTTGGTGGTCGGTTCTGGGATATGAGCTCAGGGCTTGGGCACTGTCTCTGAGCAATTTTGCTCAAGGCTAGCACTCTATACTCTAACACTTTGAGCTACTGTTCCATTTCTGGCTATTTGGTGGTTAACTGGAGATAAGAATCTTACAGACTTTCCTGCCTGGGTTGGTTTGAACCATGATCTTCAGATTTTAGCCTCCTGAGTAGTTAGGATTACAGGCATGAGCCACCAGCATCCAGATCTTTTCATTATTATTATTTTTTTGTAATACCTGGATTTGAATATTCAGACTTGTACTTGTGGAGTCATGCCTCCACATTTTTTTTTCCTCTAGTTATTTTTTAGATAAGGACTCTGTTTTGGTCCTGGGCCAACTTGGACTAAGATATGTCTATGCCTCCTGCATAGCTGGGATTACAGGTATGTCCCACCATGCCTAACCTAGGTCATCCTGGGAAGTAGAAGATTCCACAAAGTTAACAAAGTGCAGCAAGGTATTTCTCAGCAGGGAGAAGTCATTGCAAATGTGTCTGTGACTTGTTTGGGCTGGATTCTTATATGAACCAAGTCCTGCTACTTTCATGACTTATAATTATTCTTAGAAATATAAAAGCTCTGAGATACAAAGATTCTTAAAAAGACACAGTCTTCTATCTGATGATTAAATGGCTAGTCTATAATATCACTTACAAAGGATTAGGGGTCTTAAGTTTCTTCTATAATGGGAAACTTTGTTCCTTTGAAGGCAGTCCATTCAATTTTTTGGCTCCTCTGTTCAAAAGGTCCTCCTTTCCAGCTGAAACCTGTTTCATGGCAATATTACCGATTTTTCAGCCATATTAAGCATTTCATTTGCACAGTACTATTCTAGGCATTGCTGTGTATGGAACGCAACTGTGCTCTATGTGGATAATCAAGAAGAGGAACAAAGACAACTAAGCTCAAACTTTTGTCTCCAAAGAACTTATACTCCAGTGGAGACACCCATACACACAAAGAGAGTAAAAATAAATACTGTTAAAGGAGACATGGGTGAAATACTGAGGAAGTACAGAGGAAGATACCAGAGATGACCCATTCTCCTGTCTCAGCAGCATCCAGCATTATGTCTTTCCAATCCAAATCAGATGGCATTATGCCTTGGGACTGAACCCAAAGCACTGATCATGGCCTGCAGGCCCTGCACGACCTGACAGCTGGCCACCTGTCATTGCTCATATGACCTCTTCCATTTTCTATTTTTCCTTTCCAGGTGACCTTCATTTCCTTAGGTCTCTCCATGACTTACTCTTTCACATCACTCAGTCTCTGCTCCACTGTCAGCTATACAGAGCGACCTAAAGTCCTCCTCTATAGCCTCCAATTCATTACCTGTTATCTCCCTACTTCTTTAATTGCTAGCAATCATTATTACCTAAAACTACCTTTTTGTTTATTTACTAATTGCCAATTTTCTAGTAGTATATGATTTGGTAGAAACATGGATTTCTATTAGCTTCATTTATTTCTGTAGCATTAGTATGTAACAAGCCCCCAAAAATATAGTAGCGAAATGAATGAATGAATGAGTTAATGCTTTTGGTAACCAGTTCTAAAAACCTACCAGCAGGAGATATATCTAGGGTATTTTGCTGCTTTTAGAAATGTTTTTTAGAATCTTTGCGAAATGAACCCGAATAGTTTCTTATTTGAAATCCTATGGTATCTCCTTCTTTATATGATTTCTCAGAAGATTTTAACTGTGATTCTAAGATTTACAAGCTCTTCCATCTGCCTGGGAGATTTTTCTACCTAGGCTGAGAGACCAACACATTGCATGCATGGAGGATTCTCCTCTAGCATGAGGTTACTTTTTCAAGTCAGCATGCAAACGTAAAATTGACATATCATCTGAAATTTCCCTTGAACATCCTTAGCATCACAACAAAGAACTGGTTCCTTGTTGTGCTCACAGGAAATGAGTTGTTTGCATTAAGCACCCTGTGGTGTGAAAACCATGGCTTTGTGAGTATAAGTCACTCTTAGCCTGGCTAGGTACTTTTTCTATTGAATGAGTTTGGGAATTAAGGTTGAGTGATCAGTTATTAACATTTCATGGTGTAGCAAAGTTTGGGTGTTAGAGCTAGACTGTCTAATTTTGCTCTATTTTTTTTTGTGCCAGTAGTAGGATTTGAACTCAGGGCCTCATCTCACATTCTTGCTAGCTTTTTTTGCTCAAGGCTGGTACTGTTTAACCTGAGCCACACCTTTATTTCTAGCTGGTGAATTGGAGATAAGAGTCTTTTAGATTTATCTACCTGGGCTGGCTCTGAACCATCATTTTCAGATCTCAGCTACTCTCAAGAGTAAATGGGATTATAGGCATGAGTCACCAGCTTTTGGTCAGACTGTTGAATTTAGAGTCAGTCCTGCTTCAAATATTTGTTTACTTATCATGTGGCTTGAAAACAAGTGTTGTCCAAGCTCTCTACAAAATCAGTTTCCTCACCTGAGTACCTATTTCTAAAGGTTATGTTTACACCAAACCCACTGATGTATACTCGGTCCTTAGAATGACCTTGTATGACCTGGCACATAATAAACATTTCTATCAATGCTTTCAATTGGTTTACTATCTTTCATCAAAGTTCATATCACAGCGTGCACTAAGTGGGTGGAAAGGCAGGCAGAATGTCCTGGACTGTTCAAACTGTAATTGCTTGCTTGTTCTCTCACCTTCTTTCTCTTGTTTCTCTTTCCCCAAATGCCAATAGTTGAATTTATCTGCTGTGATCTCACTGCAAGTTGCTCAGATGCTTTCCCTTTGCTGGAATTCTCTACATTCTTATATTGATTATTATATGATTTCTAGCTTATATGTTTTTCTAAAGACTGACAAAGGTGATAAACAAAACAAAAGAAAGTATTCATAAAGTTGTTTGACCTGTTTCATTGCTACACATGTATTTTCATAGTTTCCACCAATGGAAGCTTTGGCGTAATGTCCTCACTCCAAACATAGCTACTAACTGTTTTCACTTGCTTTCAGCTTTTCCTGGAGCCCTAGTTCACCCTGTGGACACTTTTCTTTTAAATTCATGTTCTTCCCTTTCTTTTAGCACTGAGAAAGTAAAAAAGTCAAGACAAAAAGCAATCCTGCAGAAAATGCATGAAAAATAGCCAGCCAGGACCCTTTTTTTCAAATGTGAAGAATAGAAAAGAGCATGGCCTGAGGAGTTGGCATGAGGCAAAAAGAACATTTGCTGTTATATACGGTAGAAGCTGCTGTCCTACCAGAGGTGATGAATTCCCAGAGGCCAGAGCTGCAGGAGACACATGAGGCTCTCAGAGGCAGCCAGTCTGGCATACAAGCCAGGTGCCAGGGGGTGCAGGCCAAGTTTTGACCACATCTGGAAATTTCACTTCTTACAAGTATTTGTTTTCTCTTACTGGCACAGAATCCTTTGAGACTAGAGAAAGAAGTGACAGCTGCTTTTATTAATATCATTCTTTAATTCCATATTTCATTAATTCATCCATTTATTCACAACACTTTTCTGAGCATTTATATTCTAGGCACAATACAAAGCACTCAGGATAAAAAGATGAAATAGATGTAAGTCTTCTCCTTTAGGAACTTCATGTTATGGACAAAGAGAGACAAACATAAATAACTGTCTAAAAGCTAGGTGAGTCAGCATCTGAGATTGAGTATCCAACAGTCATGAAGAGTGATCCCAGGAATTACCAATAGAGGAGATGAAGGAAAGGAAGGCTTGTAAAGGCTGTGTTCATCAGGCAATCGCTTTGGGCTACTGGGGTTCAGTCCTCTGCAGGCCTCTTAGAGGCAGAGGAGAAGTGTTGTCCCAGCTGAGGGTGAAAATCTGAGGTCTTAGCCCATGAGCTATCATCTTCTAGAGTACTCTGATTTTTGGCCAAGTGTATGCCTGGCCATCAGAAGTAGAAAGTAATGGGAGAATAGGAAACAAAAGTTCCATAAGAACATAGTGTCTCTTGTGTATACTTAAAGAAACAAGCAGAGCACATTTTGATGCTTAATGTGGTTGAGCCTAAGAAGTCTTCCTGGATGAGGTGACAGTTGAGCAGTCTCCCAAGGGAAATCTCCCTTCACAGCTGTTCAGGGATAACTCATGCAAGAAGTGGCTGATATCCGTCCACAGGGAAGTTTTCACACTGCAAATTCTGGTTAGGTTAATAAAATATCTACTGATTACCCTACCTGTGGGAGTGAGGAAGTTAAGAACAGGACAAGAACTCAGAAGGCTGAGATTCTCATAAAGCTATTTTTTTTTTTTGCAAGATGTGGGAGAAAGGGGTGGGCTTTCTGGGGGTTTGCCTATGATGTGCTCTATGTTTCTGTGGATCTGGTGCTTTCCCAGAACATCCTTCCTTCCAGATCTGTTTCCTCACAGCAGCCCTGCCCAGCCTCCACAGGCCTGCTGCACTCACTCATCATTCACCAGCACTACCTCCCAATTAGAGCAAGGATGTGGCAATTGGGCTGCCCAGAATTGCTCTCCCCACCTTCAGCTTGCCCTGAACAGAGTTCAGATTGCACATTTCCCGACACTCAGAGAGACCCATTAATATTTAGCATGTTACATTTTCAAAGCACTTTGCTAACACGAATTGATCTTCTCAGCACCCCCTTGTGAGGCAGCTCAGTACTGCTAGCCCTACTGGGGCCATAAGGCTTCAGGAAGATAAGCTACTTAGGCTGGGGCCATGGCTGGTGAATGATGGATCCAGATTAGAACCAAAGGTCGATGACACCAGTTGTCTGTGTCTCCAGACAGAACTCTAGAGTGGCCACGACACCTCCTCCCTCCCCAGGCTGCTCTGGAACAAATCCAGCCCTCAGAAGGTTTAAATAGAATGGATTTGTCATCTTTAAAATTGAACTGTCTACAAACCAGCTACCACTTATGGACCTCGGCACTTTACATAGATTGTAGCATTTAATTCTCACAATCCATGTGCACTTTCTGTGATATCAGTATCATCGTGTGCATCAGAAAAGCGAAGCAGAAGCATAGAAAAATTAAGCAACTTCATTTGCCCAGGGAGTAATTAGTAGAGCTAGGATTCAAATGTAGGCTGTTTAGCTTCTGTGGTCTTACCTCTTCTGAACCAGACTGGGTGTGGATATCTGTGGTCTTACCTCTTCTGAACCAGATTGGGTGTGGATAGAGGGTCAAGTGGAATTACTCTTTGTGAAGTTCTGCCTACTCCTGAAGGCAGTTCAGAGGAAGGAGCGGGAGGGGGGGGATATCTGCAAAAAAGTGTGTGTGTGTGTGTGTGTGTGTGTGTGTGTGTGTGTGTGTGTGTGTGTCCCTATGTGTGTCCTGGGGCTTGAACTCAGGGCCTAGGCAATGTTCCTGAGCTTTTTTGTTCAATGCCTAGTGCTCTACCACTTGAGCAATGGTGCCACTTGTGGCTTTTTATTTGTGGGTCGGTGCCACTTATGGCTTTTTTTTTTGGTGGGTGATAGAGCTTGAACTGTGCCTGGGCACTGTCCCTGAGCTCTTCAGCTCAAGGCTACCACCCTACCCTTGAGCCAAGCCTCACTTCCTGTATTCTACAGTTTAATTGGAGATATGAGTTTCAGGTCCTTTTGTGCCCAGGCTGACTTTGAACCTAGACCCTTAGATCTCAGCCTCCTGAGTAGCTAGGATTACAGGCATGAGCCACCATGCCTGACCACTTCTGGATTTTTGGGTGCTTAATTGGAGATAAGGGCCTTGCGGACTTTCCTGCCAAGTATAGCTCCAAGCTGCAATCTTGATTTCAGCCTCTTGAGTGGCAATGATTTTAGGAATGAGCCACTGGTACCTGGTGAAAAATATATTCTTAAAAAATGAGAATGTAATCTAAAGTTGTTGGTTGTTGGATTTCTTCTGCTTTTTCCTTGGTTTTTCCATTGCAGGCCCTCCCTAACAGGACAGAGAGACAACCAGTTTATCCAATGAACCTGGGGCTCATGTACCATGCACTGGGTTTCATGGTGACACTAATGTGTGCAGAGACACTCACAAGTAATTGTGATTTAGTAGGGAGCATTATAACCAAGAGTTGCAAGGGGAATGAAGAGGAAGGCGGCCAGGGATATTGAAATTTGGTTAGAGGTGCCACAAGTTAGTTATCGATAGAGGTAGATGGAGGAAAAGGGACTGCATGAGCAAAGGAAAGGAACTGTGAAATGACACAGTGAGATTGGAGACCAGAAAGAACCTGTCTGCCTGGAATTATGCTTCTTGCTTTCTTTAGTGATGTGGATCAATTTAGGCCTCTGAATATTGGATGAGAGACTGGGTTACAAATTCCAGGGGGTACCTGAAATGTAATTCTCTGGGACATACCTATTTGAGTTCTCATCTTAAGTGTTTTACTATTGGATAGAAAGGACAAATGTCTAACATAATATGTGCAAGCACTGAGTCCTGGTGAAGGAACTGTTCCTTTCTGAGAACACAGGGATATGGGAAAGGGCCTGGGTCTGAGAGTTGTGTCCTGAGAAGAAACTGTTTCTACCCCTCTCATAAGGGGAAAAAGAGAATTTTCATTGCAATATTAAACTATATTCATTTCCTGTTTATATTAGATTCCTTTGTGTAACGTATAGCTTCCCTCCCTTTTAAAATAGTGTAGGGAACCATTTTTCCATTCCTTTTGTAACTTAGTACTCATGCTTACCTGACAGAGTAGGTCTTAGTGGGTTTTCATTTTGAGTTTTAGTGAATCCTCTGGGGTCTATGCTTTTGGGGGCTGGTACTGGGATTTAAACTATGGACTGCTTCATTCACTTGCTTGCTCAGGCCGTGTTTTACCATTGAGTCCTGCCTCTAGCCTAGCTTTACTTTGAAGATGTTGTCATTGAGACTTTTATGCTTGGGCTATCTCAAACCTTGATCTTCTGATCTCAGCTTCCTAAGTAACTAGGATTACAGGTGTGACCCACCAATGCCTATATATCTTTTTAGAAGGCATTTTGGGGGTCATGGTCTTACCTTGTTCACTTCTACAAGGCATTTCATCTTCTACCTCCTGCTGGGTACTTGGCATAGTCTCTAATGCAGGCTAGAGGTCCTTCTTATGTAATTTGGAGTTGGAGGTGTGGCTCGCAGAATATCCCAAAGTAAACGTTGAAGGCATCATAACTGGAGTATAGTTGATACCATGCTGGATAAGAAAAAACCAGACTAGCCTGGCTTCAGTAATCCTAGCTATTCAGGATGTAAAGAGCTAAGGATCAAGGTTTGAAGCCAGTCTAGGCGAAAGTCTGTAAAATTCTTATCTCCAATTAACCATCAAAAAGCCGGAAGTAGAGCTGTGGCTCAAGTGTTAGAGTGCCAGCCTTGAGCAGAAAAGCTCAGGGACAGTGCTAAGGCCCTGAGTTAAAGCTCCACACACACTTGGGTTTAAGCCCTATTCAGAGAGAGAGAGGGAAAGAGAGAGGGAGAGGGAGAGGGAGGGGGGGAGAGGGAGAGGGAGAGAGAGAGGGAGAAGGAGGGGGAGAGGGAGGGGGAGAGGGAGAGGGAGGGAGGAAGAGAAGGAGAGAAGGAGAGAGGGAGAGAGAGGGGGAGAGAGGGGGAGAGAGAAAGAAAGAGAGAGAGAGAGAGAGAGAGAGAGAGAGAGAGAGAGAGAGAGAGAGAGAGAATTATAGTTCTAAGGAGTCAAATTATTATCAGATGATTCAGTCAAGATGAATGTAGGCACAATATTGCTAAGCCCTTCCCATCATGTGGGCACTTGTGGCATTGCATAGCTCGGTCATATAAGCCTTAAGATCAAAAGCAGGGTGGAATAGTCTTGGTGCAGGAAAGCTAAGTAGAAAATGGGTGGTAAGCTGGGAGCAGTGGCTCACACCTGTAGTCCTAGATAATTAGGAGGCTGAGATCTGAGGACCATGGTTCAAAGCAAGCCAGGCACTAAAGACCATGAGATTCTTATCTCTAATTAACCACTAGAAAACCAAAGTGGTGCTGAGGCTTGAGAAGTAGGGCAGTGGCCTTGAGCTGAAGAGTTCAGGGACAGCGCCTGGGCCCAGAGTCCAAGCCCCATGAACCTCAAAAAAAAAAAAAAAAAAGAAAAAGAAAAAAAAAGAAAGAAAGTGGGTGGATGTGTGTGCTGTGTACTGGTATTGTGCTGGCATAGCTCACATAGTTGGATAATAGCAGAGGCTGTGACCTCATAGCCTAGAGATTCAGCCATAGCAGCATTTGCTACTAGGGCCTTTTGCAAATGGCTCCAGTTAAAGCTGGAGGGTCCTCTGGGTTTCTAAACTTAGACTTTGGAATCTAGAATCATTGCCATTTGTTAAGAGCTCTTCTACTTCTCTCCATTAACTAAAGGGAACTGTACATGGATGTCCTGCCAACTATTGCCATAAAACAAAACAAAACAGAAACCCCAAACTGTCTAGTTGATAGGTCTTGGCTCTATACAAGATAGTAGAACTTACTGATGCTATTCATGGGGAAGGGTTTAATATTCAAAAGCCCAATAAAATTCGAATTCTCTGTGCTTTTGTGTTGAAAAATCATTCAAGATTCAGGACCCACCTTTCCAAGACGAAGGCTTATTTAGTCCTTTCTTGATAATATTTTCTCCTCCATCTTCCATACTATATGAGTAATTATGATATTAGAAGACTACTGAAACCAAGAGAAGATTATTAAATGTCATGCAGCAGGGTTAGGACTTTTATTATATATCTTTTGTATATGTTTTGTTCAAACTGTTCGCTTTGAAACTAGGCTGGAAGCATGTCTAATCACTGAGCAGACAGGTAACACCGAATCCCCGAGTCTGAGAACCAGATACCTTTTGTTAGTTATGACTCAAAAAGCTCACAATATTAAAGCTAGGAATCTGTGCCAGGAGCAACTGAGAGGAATATAGTAAGTAAAGTGTGGTAACAGAGTAGTTGAAAGCTCAGACTCTTAAGCCAGGCTGTCTTGGGTCAGATCTCTTGCTTATCACCTATTAGCAGCATAGCCTTAGGCAGGTGATGTGATCTCTGTGTGTATACTTCCACTCCCCCCACCCCCGTGTGAAATGATGGTGGGCCTGGCTTCTCCCAAGACAGGACTGTATGAGGACGAACCCAGATCAGGCACATAAAGGATTTGGCCTGTCTCCTGGCACACATTAGTGATGCTGTTAACTGTTGAATGCAATTTACTAAAGGAAAGGGACATTCCTCTTTCGGTTTCTTTTCTTTCCTATCTCCTTGAATTCTCCACCCTGACTCTTTTTCTAGTTCACATTGTAGAACCAGATGTTTAAATAGCCTCTGCTTTTTTTTCCAGTCTTTGGCCTTGAACTCAGGGCCTGGGCACTGTCCTTGGGCTTTCTCAAAGCTAGAGCTCTACCGTTTGAGCCACAGCACCATTTCTGGCTTTGTTCCTATGTATGTGGTACTGAGGAATCGAACCTGGGTCCTTGTGCATGCTAGGCAAGCACTCTACCACTAGGCTAAACTCTTGGCCATAGCTTCTCCCCTTTCTAGTTGGGGATGTAAAGAAAAGCAGCTTACATGTGAGCAATTATTATCCATTATTATTTGATAGTCATTACAGTATCAGTATAAAACAAGATGCCATAGCTCATGTTCATCCAAGAGCTAAGAGCTCTTTAAACTAGCCATTCCTTATTTATTTATTTATTTATTTATTTATTTTAAGTCTTTTGGTTTCATGTTCTTTGATTGTATTTTGTAAGGCACAGAACACATACTAGATACTATATAAACGTTAAAGACTCTAACAATAGTAACTGAGACAGATGAGAAACTCAAGGAAGCAGAGTCACCATTTTGAATTTAGCTTTTTATTGATGGGCTGAGTGATCTGGGAGAGACAATGTGGCTCCAAGGCTAAAGAGCCCTCAGGGATTTGGATGGCAAAGGTTTGAATCTCAGTCATAGCAGCAGCTCCTGTGACCCCAGGCAAGTAGTTTCCTTCCTCTGGACCTCAAAGTCTACCCATGAATACTGGGCTTGATGCCACAAAACTGTCTCCCAGGGCTGCTAAGTTAAACTGTACTGCTGTATGTGGTTGTGCAGACTGTGCACTGCACAAGGGCAGAGGGGGGATGGAATGAAGTCTACATACTGCTCACTAGTCTGTACCCTGGAGGAATGTGGCACTAATTTTTTAAAAATTGTACAATAAATTATCCTACTATATGGGCTAATAGAGGGCCTGTCTTTAGCAGTTTGACATTTGTGAGGCAAGGTTTAACATGCAGAATGGATACATTCATTCAGCACACCTGTTGACTATGAACTATGTACTGGACCCAATCCTAGGGGCTGAAGTTATGGAGATGGATCTAACCAATTATTTTACCATGGGTCTGATCCTTCTTCACTAGCCCATCCTCCACTATCTTCAATCTTTAGCAAGTCTTGACTTACTGGGTCAAACTTACTCACTTCTCTTTATCCCATTACTAGTAGTGTGTTTCACTAATTCTCACTGCCTACTACAAGAGATGGACTATTTCCACCTTGGTCTCCCCAAACAAAAGCAATAAGTACTCAGAAAAGAGTTGGGGATAGGGAACACTCATGAAAGTCTTCCCGGAGGAAGTGATACTGGATTTGTGGTTTATTGACTTAAGGCATCAAGCTTCTAAACTGGCTAACATAGCTCTAGTCCCCAATAGTCCACAATCAACTGTTCCTGGTTTTTCTACTCAACTCACTTCTGCTTACCTTGGCATTATCAAACAATTCAGTTGAATCCTCAGCAAATCCTTCCATGTGGCTGGAGTTCTCCTGGGTTTGCTTTGACAAAGAATTAGAGCAGAAGTTAGTGAAGGGAGAAAGGGAATTAAAGGGACAGCTTCTGTAAAGGTGAGAGAACAAATATAATACAACAGTTTGGCAAATTTAGATGCAGATGGGAAGAAATTGTGTGTGTGTGTGTGTGTGTGTGTGTGTGTGTGTGTATGTGTATAAGATCAGCTTCTGACAGGCTTTGCTTGAAAGGCTAACATAAGCTGATTCTCAACCTAGACTCAGTCAGGTGGCATAGAGAAGGAAAAATGAACAATTACTTTTCCTCCACTATTCTTATCCTGGAAGGTAGTATATGTGTGTGTGTGTGTGTGTGTGTGTGTGTGTGTGTACATTTATTGTTGTTACTCTTTCTTTGGTATGGGATTATTTGATTAATATAGATCTCTTGTAAGATCATGTAAACCCCACAGGGGAAGAGAATCTTCTGTTCCCTATTATTTTCTCAGTAAACAGCACTGACACATAAGAAACAACAAAATACATTTCTTATTGAATAAATTACTTGGGGGAACTTTTTTAAAAATGCCATGCCTCTCACCTTACAATAAAAGTTGGTGGAAATCTTCCTTTTCTACACCTCTCAACCCTAATAGAGGATAGGAGGGGTAATAGCAGGGTGGGATTTTTTTTTTGTTGGGGGGGAGTGAGGTTCATATATTTTGTTTTCTTGCTGTGCTGGGGAGGGAACCCTCTGCCTTGCAATGCACAAGCTCGACAAGCACTCTGCCACTGAGCTGCATCCCCAGCCTCTGGGATTCTTATTTTGAAAAAGGTACCCAAGGTGTTAACCTCCATTCCTCTTCTCAAACTCAATCAAATGGAGTCTTTAAAGGATTTTTAACACAAACACGACTTGATTAAACTTGTTATTTACATTAATTGGCCTAAGGCAGTAGGGAGGACCCCACAGAGGTACTGAGATCAGTAAGCAGGCCCACATAGTAATCAGCTAGGAAATGAGGCGGGTAGGAATTAAATCAGCTGTAGTGGAGGTGAAGTGGAAACAGACACAAGGAGTTAGAATAAGAGAATTGACAAGATTTGTTGACCATTTGAATATGGCGAGAATGGCAGAGAGGGTTGTGCATGTGTGTGTGTGTGGAGAGAGGGAAGGAGAGAGGAGGGAAAGAGAGGGAGGGAGAGAGAGAGAGAGAGAGAGAGAGAGAGAGAGAGAGAGAGAGAGAGATAGAGAGAGAGAGAGAGAGGGAGAGAGAGAGAGAGAGAGAGGGGAACATCAGGGGATGGAGAGGGGTAGGAGTTGGCTTTTGAGGTCCTTTTTGCTTTCTGTTCCTCTGGCAGTGCTGCCAATTGAATCCGGGGCCACTGAGCCTCACCCTCAGCCTCACCGAGCTTGAGGCCCCTCGGGGACGTGCATGGGCAGGAGGGTCTGGAGGGAAGGGACTGGAGCCCCCTCTCTCACTCCCCCATCGGCAACAGTGGATTCTTGAAGGAGACAGAGCACACTGACTTGAAGGCAGGAGGGCAAACCGGATAGGTGTCGTGGAAAACAGATGATAACGTCTAGCAGCGTCGAGTGACTAACGCTGAAGTTAGGCGAGCTCGGAAATGCCTCCAGCGGGTTTGGCTGCAAGGACGCAGACGGCGACAAGGACGCGTTCCGTGGGGAGGAGGGGTGGGAGGGGGGGAGAAGCCGCGGTGCAGAGTGGAGGAAGTGTCGATTACTTTTCGGAGAACGAGGCTGTGGACGGAAAGGAGACGGGAGCAGATACACAGCGGAGGACCTCCGCCCAAGAAGGTGGAAGAGGGAGCCGGAGGCGCGACGTCTTCCCGCCCCCGGCGTTTACAGGCTCCGCCCTAACGCGGTCTAACGCGGCGGCGCCGCCGCTGGGTGCCTTGCGGACTACAGTACCCAGAAGGCCCTGCGGAAGGGGCGGAGCCTATCCCTGGTGCGCGCCCCAGCGGCGAGCGGAAGAGCGGGAGCTGCGGGGAGGCGGCGGAAGCGGAGAGCCACGGCGTCCCGGTAACCCCGACTCCCCCACCCTCTCCACATTTCCCCCGACCCTTCCTACCCCGACCTGGGCGTGGTCGCTCTCACGTCTCCCTTCTTGGCGTGTGACAAAAATCTCCTTTCCTGCTGTGTGGGTTACCGGGAATTTTTTTCTTCTCACGTAAACGCGCCGGGTCGGCCTCCGCCTGGGGCGAAGGAACCCGCTGTCCTTCGACCTCGGGGCCACTCCGGGGTTCCTGCTGTCCGTACGAGGGCCCCGGGACGCTTTTGGGCGTCGTCGGAAGCGTTCCCGGCATAGGGGGTCGTCCCGTTTGTGGGTTTCAACAGGTGGCGGGCGGGGTGTGTAGCGACCCCGTAAGGGTTCCCGGGACGAGGGCCGCAGATTCCACCCCCCCGAGTCCCCCGCCCCGGGCCCCGGGCCCGCCGGAGGCTTCCTGGCCGGCAGCCCGGCGGTCGCAGAGCTCGGGGCTACGATCTGGAGGAGGCGGGTCCCGGGAGGAGTTGTACTTCCCAGCTCTCGGTGGGGGCCGCCCGCACAGCACTCTCAACTCCCACGAGCAAAGTTTTCTTCCGCGTAGCCTAGAAGGGAAAGGGAGCAAAGGATTTGGTTGTCGGATGTCTTGGGAGGTAGCCGGCCACTTGGCTGGACCCAGGATCTTTTGGGTAGTCCCTCTTGCAGCCGCCTTGATGTCCCTACTGGAAAAAAAAGATGGGTCTTATTGCTATTCTCCCTTCCAGGGTTATGGGGTTCTGCAGAAATGATAACATGGCGTGCAAAAAGCTTTGGAGAATGTTCTTCCTGTCTCTAGTCCTGGTCGGCTGAATTTTAAAACTACATTCATTTTTTTTTTTTATAAAAGATCAAATGAGTTAATAGGATCAAATGATTTAGTAAATGGCCATTTGGGAACTAATACAAATGATGTATGCCAGGTTTCTTAGTGAAGATGTAACGTGAAGGTGGAGTGCCTTACTGCCCGTGGAACTTCCAGATGTTAAGGCTCATCATTTAGCTTCCTCCCTTTCTCCAATACAGAGCCTTCATCTGCCTCTCATGCTCTGTTACAACCTTTCTTAAGCTGTACACAGGTCCAGGCATCCGAGAAAGCACTTAAAAGTCTCCAGCTATGGTTCTGAATTGATTGATAACCAGCCTCCAGCAGTTCATCTGTCTTTTTCTCCCTTACACGTAGTATTCATGCACTAAACTCGTGCTCTGCTTCTTACATGGTCCCACTCACTAACCTGTGCATATGCTGGCAGGAATAGTAGGATTATTTTCATTTATCTTGGTTATATTGGAGTTCACAGAATTCCAAGGATAGCTAGCTAATATTCCAGCCTATTTTCTGTAGGGTAAGCACAGAGATTCTAAGCAGGTTATTTTTTGTTCTTTCCTTTGTAGAGAAAAGGAAATTGAAATCAGTTTGTACAGGGTCTTATGGTACATATATATATATATACATATATATACATATATATATATATATATAGTTCGGAGGTATCTTTACCCTGTTTTATTTATTTATTTTCTGAAGTCATTGGGTGGAAAGTACTTGGTTCAGAAAATACAGAATGGCCGGGGGAGGAAAATGGGGACAAAAACATGAGAAGGTAGCCATGATTGTTAAGTAATGCACATTCTATCTGGTGAATATAATGAACCCTTCTATTAATTACAATAAAAATATTAAAAAAAGAAAATACAGAATGGCAGTAAAAATGGCACTCATAGTGTACAAAATTGAACTAGCTCTGGTGCAGTGACTTACTACTAGTTTTTTAACTTTGGACAAATGTACTTCATTGAGTCTATTTACCAATTTTTAAAGTGGAGTTAGTAGCATTTACTACCTAACATTGTTGTTAGGATGAAATGAGAAATAATAATAAAAGGCATAGGAATGTCAGGCGAAAGTAAATTCTCATTATGTTACTGTTGTCTGTGATGCTGATGAAAACATGATTTAGGACTTTTCTAGGAAATTTATCTGTAAAATGAAGATAGTTATCCCTTTTTTTTGTTTTGCCAGTCCTAGGGACTGAACTCAGGACCTAAGCATTGTCCTTGGGCTTTCTCAAGGCTAATGCTCTACCACTTGAGCCACAGCACCACTTCCAGCTTGTCTACATGATACCAAGCAAGCACTCTATCACTAGACCAGACTCCCGATCCCCTTCCTTTTTTTTTTTTTTTTTTTTTTTTTACCAGTCCTGGGGCTTGAACTCAGGGCCTGGGCACTGTCTTTGGACACTTTTTGCTCAAGGCTAGTACTCTGCCACTTGAGCCAGAGCATCACTTCTGGCTTTTTCTAAGTATGTGGTACTGAGGAATTGAACTCAGGACTTTGTGCATGCTAGACAAGCATTCTACCACTAGGCCAGGCTCCTGGCCCCAAGTTATACTTGATGTACAGGCTTTAACAAAATTCTCTTGAGCTACTCTGGCATGCATATCTATAATTCCAGCATTAGATATCGCCTCCTATAATTTTTTTATTAGAAATACAATTGTTCACAAAAACGAAAACAAAAAACTCCTTCATTTTGAGAACTCCCACTTAGTAACACTTTCAAAGTGCAGTTTTGTTTGTTTACTCCCATTAAGTGCTACTTCAGTAATCAGATATTTGCACTTTCTGATATTGAGGAAATATTTCCTTTTTTCTTTTTGATATTGTATGGCTATGCTTCTCTAGTTTCATTGTTACTATTAGTTATGAATTAGGTATTGTTTTCACAACTGATTTTTGTATACAATACTGTGGCATGCTTACCATCCTAGCTACTTACAAGGCTGGGACCAGTCTGGGAAGAAAAGTTTGACAGATCCTTTCTCAACCTCATGGCTGGGTATAGTGATACACCTGTCATTCTACATGAGGGTCTGAGATTGGGAAGATTATAGTTCCAGGCTAGTCTGGCCAGAAAAATCCACAGGACTCCATCTCAACAGAGGGAAGCTGGACATAGTGGTATGTCCTTGCCACTTCCAGCTTTTCCTATGTTTGTGGTACCAAAGAATGGAACTGGTGTCTTTATGCATGTTAGGCAAGAACTCTTATAGTAGGCCAAACTCCTGGCCCCATATTTCTAATTTTTATTATTACATTTTTCTAATAGTAATAGATTTGGTTTTGCTTCTATAGTCACTCTCTTAATACTTCACATGATCAGTATGTCTTTGTTAGCCAAGGTTAAGATTGTTGATTGTGACCAGGGAACCTGGAAACATTACAAAGGTAAGTGGCAAACAAGGAGTTTGGATTTGTGACCTTGTCTCCATTAGTTTAATACAAATATTCCACTAGAATAAATTTAAAAAACAGTGTATTTTTTGTTTGGCATTTACACAATTCTTTAGACATAAGTAAAATGAACTAATGTACAAACTATAGATTCTCAATTATTTAGAAGACTAGGCCTCATGCTCTGTATAAAACTGGTAACATACAAGATGACAACTGCAAACTTGAATTATAATTTAGACATTTCTTTAAGTTGTTAAATTGTATTTGTTGATGACTCCTCACCAATAAGAGAAGTAAGAAATGAACTGTTCTTGGGTTGAAAGAGAACTGTGTTTCTGTGTATTCCATAGGAAAGACACTCATAACTAGTGGGAAAGTATTTAGAGTTCTCGTTCTCTATTAATGAGCCTAGTAAGGAGGATGGATGGAGCTGGTTAGGTCCTAACAGTGTATTGAATTACAGAGAAATTCTAGTTGTCTGAGCATTAGATAGAAGAAAAGTTATGTAGTGTTGCTTGCCAACAGAAAGCCTATGTTTAAAGAGAAAATTTCTCCACCTCACAAGTCTATGGAATGCACATTTTCATTGTTTCATGCTAACCTTCTCTGTAATTTTCCATTTTTTAGATTTACTTTTGTTTTATTAATATTTCTTTTCCCATTCCCACTTTACCTTCTTCCTTCCTTTTCCCTTCCTCTCACCTCTTTTGTCTTTCTCACTCTCTCTCCTTTCTTTCTCATAAATATGGCTGATTTGAGCATAGGAATGAAAACAGAAATGTTATTAGGAACCTTGTGTAGTATAGTTCTCAGTTTAACCTGAGAACATGGTGATATGAATTTATGGAATATGCTAATAGCTGACAGTTCGTGACCCCTGAACATAATGCAAGGTTTAAATTGGACAAAAGGTCCATAGCATTTTTAAATATTGAGTTTATGTCTTAAAATAATTGTTAATATTTGCTTACAATTGGATTGTTTTACATTTTTTTTGTGGTGGAAAGAAGCATATTAAAGAAAGAAGGGAAGCACATAAGTATACATTCTTTCAGATTTATGCCAGTAAATATTTAAAAACGCTATGTACCTTTTGTCCATAGTTTCTATTTTCCTGTAAAATAGGGATAATAATACTGATTATTTGTAAAAGTTAAGCGATGTCAAGAAGGATATCTCAAATATGGGGTGAATATAGAGAAGAGAAAGGCAAAATAGAAGTGACAGACACTGAGCTGGACAGCTAGTTACTCAGGCAGTTAGAAATTTAGGTAATCAGAGATGTAGAGAGAAGGGTAGCTTTAGAAGGTCAGCCTCAGAAATAAGAGACATAAGTTTGACAGTTAAAGGGAGGGAGACAAAAAGCAAATGCAAGCAATTGCGTGAGCAAACGACTGGGAGAGTATGGTCAGGAGATGGGAAGTGAATTGAGTCGATTTCTTTTATTTGAGGACGACTTGTAAATATTTATAGCTTTCTTGGAAAGGAAAGGAAATCAGATAGTTATAAAGTAACATACTTCTGAAAATTTATTATTTTTGCCAGTCCTGGGCTTGAGCTCAGGCCTGAGCACTGTCCTTGTACTTTCTCAAGGCTAGAGCTCTACCACTTGAGCCTCAGCACCCCTTCCAGCTTTTTTCTACATATGTGGTACCGAGGAATCGAACCCGGGTCTTCATGCATGCTAGGCAAGCACTTTAACCACTAGGCCAAACTCCCGGCCCCATACTTCTGGAATTTTTAACTAGCATTTCCACTTAAGTATTTATTTCACATATTCTTCATGCTTCTACCAAGCCAGTTTAAGTTCTGTTATTTACCCGAGTCTTCATGGTATAGTTTAAACATGCTCCTGAGCCTCTTGTGTGCAAGTCTAGTGCTCTACCTCTTGAGCCATAGTACCACTTCCAACTTTTTCTGAATAGTTTGTTGGAGTTGAGTCTCATGGACTTTCCTGCCTGGGCTGGCTTCAAACCACCATCCTCAGATCTCAGCCTCTTGAAAAGCTAGGATTACAGGTATGAGCCACAGGTGCTCGGCTTCTCCCAGTCTTTTTATCCTAAGCACTTAGGAATTTTTTTTTTTTGCCAACCCTTGGGGCTTGAACTCAGGGCCTCCGTACTATTCTTGGGCTTTCTCAGGGCTAGTGCTCTACCACTTGAGCCACAACACCACATCTGGCTTTTTCTGTGTATGTGGTACCAAGGAATTGAACCCAGGGCTTCATGCATGCTAGGCAAGCACTATTCCACTAGGCCATGCTCCTGGCCCAGCGTTTATTAAAATTTTGCTTTCCTAAGGAAGAAGCTGTTCATAAGTACAAAATTACACTGTAAATTAACCATATGTGGCAGGATTATCTTTCTGTACTTAAGTGGACATATTGTTAATAAACTTAGTATACACATCTTTTTCTGACACCATTAGTAAGCTGAAGTCCATATTTGTTATTTATTTACCAAAGTCTATGTAGGTATTTAGAATATTTTTGAGATGAATTATGAAGTTCTTTGAGCAGAAATTGCCTTATTTAAATAGGTCTGCCTAATTGTACATTGATTGACGATGGTTGTGACTTGATGGCTGGGAGCTACAGCTTGAAGGCTGCTTCTCTCACAAGTCTCATGGTTGAAGGGTTGAAGTTAACGGTCCTTCAGAACACCTATGTATTGTCTTTCCACACACATAGGCTAATTTAAGCTGCTTCACTACTTAGTGATGACTGTTTTCATAGTGAACACTCCCAGAAAACCAGCTTGCCTGTTGTGAACTAGGCTTGGAAGTTGTCTTGTGTCAGAGCTTGGTATACTCAAGGAGAGTGGTGGTTCCCTGGAATTCATTTCTCACAGGTGGAGTGTCAAAATCATATTAGAAAAAGACTTGGGGGTGGGATGGAAGATAGATGCAAGCTATCTTGGGAGTCTGGTAAGCATTTACCGAAGTGAAAGGCAATAGATTAAAAATGAGTTAAGAAAGTGGTATCACTTTTGAGCCTCCCTTATGGCTGAAATCCTAGCTACTCAAGAAGCTGAGACTCAGAGAGGACCGTCCCCAGGATAGCAAGATAGGCAACAAAAAGCTGCAGTTCTAACCCTAACACACACACACACACACACACACACACACACACACACACACACACACACACACACACACACACACACACACACAGGACTGGGTTGCTGGTGGCACACACACACACACACACACACACACACGACTGGGTTGCTGGTGGCTCATGCCTGTAATCTTTAGCTACTCCTGAGACTTATTTCCAACTAACTAACAGAAAATAGGAAGTGGGGGTGTGGCTCAAGTGGCAGAATACCAGTCTTGAGTGAAAAAGACAAACAAGGGTATGAAGGCCTGAGTTTCAGCGCCAATAACAGTGCTTGCACACATGCTTTAAAAATGTCATTGAGTAAATGTCTTCTTGATTAGTACTAAAGTTACTAAGGGTATTTTTAACTTACCATCTTACACTATGTTTATTAAAAAAAACATTTAAACTCAAGGTTTTAATATATAAATTTACTTTTAAGGTCTGAACAAGACATTATTCTTGCTCTTTCAGTCTGTTTCTTCTCTTTCAAGTAATTAGAGACACAGGTCCTTGTATATGTGGGGAAGTGCTGAACCACTGAGGTACATACTCAGCTCTTCTCTCTCTCTCTCTCTCTCTCTCTCTCTCTCTCTCTCTCTCTCTCTCTCTCTCTCATGACAGTTTAATTCATTATTGGTAGTCCTTTTTAGAACTAGTGTAATTATATAATTAGTGTGTATATTAGTGAATATTCATAAACCTGAAAAACCCTGAAACCCCAAATGCTGTAAAATCAGAAGCACTTCTTACCCCCAACCAATTTGGATAATGAGCATAATCCTTTCTGTAAATTATGTGTATATATATGTATATATGCACATATATATTCTCATTTAACATAAATGTTGACTATAGCTACCTCATATGACAGCAGTGTGCAAAAAGTTGATGACAAGCCACTGATATCCCTCTTACGATTTTAAGCCTATAATGTTTTGTCCACATCCATCTCACCAGTTTGATTGAGCTTTGGCCAATGTTTTTAATCCATCTCTGTCTTTTTATATTACTTTTCTCTCACAGTGCTGTTAATTGTACTTCCCAAAATAGATAAATGAACAAATTTAATTAAATGCCCTATTTTCACAGTCTCCTGATCATTAATGAATTTGTAAGTAAGGTCAGACTTACAGGCTTCCTAGTATAACAATTACTGAATTTTGTCTTCTCATTCCTGATAATTATTTGCTTTTAATTTTAAAATTTTTAAAAATATTTCATATTTTGTGTGTTTATACTCTTTCAATATGAGAAGTATAAAAATCTTCTTAAAAAAGAGAACTTTCTCCTATGATTTTTTTGTCTCCTTTTTTCCATATATTTTTTATTGTAATTAATAGAAGGGTTACATTATATTCACCAGATAGAAGGTGCAGTACTTCACATACATTTTTCATGTCTTGGTCCCCATTTCCCTCCCCCCACCCATGCCCTTCATCTTGTTTCCCCCCTTCCCTATCCTATTTCAAATAACCAAGTACGCATATATCCATTATATCAGATAACAAGGTAAAATACTGTAACAATATGCGATAACCAAGGAACAGCAAAAGAGATGAGAGATAACATAGTACATTAAGGACAACAAACACTCATTATATGGCTTTTGTCTCTATATCCTGGAGATCCTTTCATTTAGCGTCATAATACATGGCCTTATGTATCTAGGTTTTGTTCTATTGTAACTCTGCTAGGAGAGTTCAAGGTTTCTACTGATTATGACAAATGAGGGAAACCATTGAGCCTATGTTCCTTTGAGTCTGGCTTACTTGACTTACTACGATTTTTTCTAAGTCTTTCCATTTCCTTACAAATGGGGCAATGTCATTCCTTCTGACAGTAGCATAGAATTCCATTGTGTATAAATACCACATCTTGTTGATCCACTCATCAACTGAGGGGCATCTGGGTTGGTTCCATATCTTTGCTATGATAAATAGTGCTGCAATGAACATTGTTGTGCTAGTGGCTTTTGTATGTCCTTGTTTCTGGCCGATTGGGTAAATGCCAAGTAGTGGAATTGGTGGGTCATAGGGGAGCTCTATGTTTAGTCTTTTGAGGAACTGCCATACTGCTTTCCATAGTGGTTGAATGAGTTTGCACTCTCACCAACACTGTAGTAGTGATCCTTCCTGGCCACATCCCCTCTAGCATCTGTTGTTGCTAGATTTGTTGATCATGGCCATTCTAACTGGAGTGAGGTGGAATCTTAGAGTTGTTTTGATTTGCATTTCTTTTATGGCCAGAGATGTTGAGCATTTCTTCATGTGTCTATAGGCCATTCTTATTTCTTCTTCAGAGAAGACTCTCTTTAAGTCTTTGACCCATCTTTTAATGGGATGGTTGTTTCTTTGGAGATTAGTTTTGGAGTGATATACTTTAGATATGGTTAGTAAAGATCTCCCACTTTGTTAATTAGCTAGCTATGTTCTTTGCCATACAGAAGCTCTGCAGTTTAATGCAGTCCCATTTATCCAGATTTTCTCAGATTTGTTGTGTTTCTTGGTATTATTAAGAAAGTTTTGACCTGTGCCAAGGAGACCTAGTGTATCTCCTATTTTTTTCTTGTAAAGTTTTCAGTGTATCTGCTTTTACCTAGAGGTCTTTGATCCATTTGGAGTTAATCTTGGTGCAGGGTGACAAAGAAGGATCCAACTTTAGCTTTCTGCAGGTGCTTAACCAGTTTTGCCAGCCCCGCTTGTTGAAGAGGCTGTCTTTCTTCCATTCTATTTTTTGGCTCCCTTATCAAAGATTAGGTGGCCATAGGTCTATGGTTTAATGGAACATTCCTCAGTATAATAAAGGCTGTGTATGACAAACCCACAGCTATCATTATACTTAATGGCGAAAAGCTAAAGCCATTTCCTCTAAAATCAGGAACAAGACAAGGATGCCCACTCTCTCCACTCCTCTTTAACATAGTATTAGAATTCCTAGCCAGAGCAATAAGGCAAGAAGCAAGCATAAAGGGGATCCAAATAGGGAAAGAGGAAATGAAACTTTCCCTCTTTGCAGATGACATGATTCTGTATTTGAAGAACCCTGTAGACTCCACTCCCAAACTGCTTGAGCTGATTCAAAACTTTGGCAAGGTAGCAGGGTATAAAATTAACCCTCAAAGATCAACCGTCTTCCTATATGCCAACAATGAGAGGAACAAGGCAACAATCAAGAAAACAACTCCTTTTGCAATAGCCTCAAAGAAAATAAAGTACCTAGGAATTAACTAAGAATGTAAAGGACCTTTTTTTTCCATAAAACCATTATTTAGGAAAAAAACCCAGAAAACATAAATCATTTTACAAAATATTCTTGCAAAGAAAGCCACTTTCCCAGCGGCCACACACACTTTCATGGTAGAAGCATACTGTGGGGCTGGCCTGGTAGAGCGCTAGCCAATGAGCGAAAGCAACCCCAGGTACTGAGTTTGAGTCCTGGTCTCAGACCTAGAAAATAGAGAAGAAAAGGAGCACAGTGTGGCAATGAAAGGAGAGAGCATCTCAAATAGCCACCTCGATGCAGAACCTATAAGTGCCTTGAAAATGCAAATGCAAAGGGTCAGAACCGCTGACTGGATTTGAATTTTAAGAAGTTTTTTTTTCATGTGGCCTTGCAGAACCTATAAGTGCCTTGAAAATGCAAATACAAAGGGACAGAACCGTTGACTGGATTTGAATTTTAAGAGGTTTTTTTTTTTTTTTTTTTTTTTTAATGTGGCCCACATGTATCATGGCTGTTACAGCAAGGCCCGTATTTAGTCTGAAACATGAAAAACAATGCAGACCAACTGTACCCACTGAAAACAATCGAAGCTGTGGTGGCGGCGTGGGAAAGCCAACTGAGGCGGCTCTGGGAGAATGGTGCATGCAGACTGCTGGACTGCCAGTGAGCAGGGCGGCATCCCCCCACCTCAACCTGGTGCCTGAGTGGTACGGGCACGCTGACATAAGCTGAGCAAGCCCAGCTGGCGTGGCCTAGCTTCTCTGCTGCAGTTGGGCAGCTTTGAACTTGGAAACTCGCCTTGTGGACTCTTTGGTGGCATCTGACAACACTTCTTTGCGTTCTGGAATTGTGGGCATTCCAGGGGGAGCCATGGTGGGGTGTGTGACTGAGGAGGATGAGAAGTCCTGTAAGGGACCTTTTTGATGAAAACTTTAAAACCCTGAAAAAGGAAATTAAAGCAGAACTGAGGAAATGGAAAAACCTCCCATGCTCCTGGATTGGAAGAATTAACATCATGAAAATGGCAATCTTGCCAAGGGCTATCTACAAATTCAAATTCAATGCAATACCCATCAATATCCCAATGTCATTCTTTAAAGAAATAGAAGAGGCAATCCAAAATTTCATATGGAATAATAAAAGACCTCATATAGCAAAAACAATTCTTAGAAAGAACAGTGCAGGGGGAATTTCAATACCAAACTTTAGACTCTATTACAGAGCTATAGTGACTAAAACAGCTTGGTACTGGCACAAGAACAGGCCTGAAAGACCAATGGAATAGAACTGAGGACTCAGATTTTTTTGTCCCTTTCAATTTGCCTGTCCTGGAGATTGTACTCTGGGCTTGGGTGCTTTCACTGAGTTTCTATTGCTCAAAGCTAGTGTTCTTCCACTTGAGCCCCAGCAACACTTCTGGCTTTTTCAGAGTTGTTTATTGGAGATAAGTCTCATGAACTTTCTTGCCTGGGCTGTCTTTGAACCTCATCCCTCAGTTCTTAGCCTCCTGAGTAGCTAGGATTACAGGTATGAGTCACCAGTGCCTGGCTCAATTGAAAATACTATATTTGTACTTTTTGTTGTTTTGGGGTCAGACCTGGGGCTTGAACTTGTGCTGTCCTGAGCTTTTATGCTCAAGGCTAGCCCTCTGCCAGTTAAGCTGTAGCAACATTTCTGGCTTTTTTGGTGTTTAATTGCAGATGAATCTCACAGAGTTTTCTACCTGGCCTGGCTTTGAACCGTGATCCACAGATTTCAGTCTCCTGAATAGGAAGAATTATAGCCATGAGCCACTTGTGCCTGGTTTGTCTTTTTTTTTTTTTTTTTAAAGTCTTGAGGCTTGAACTTAGGGCCTGACTTTTTTTCCTTCTATATTTTTTATTAAAGAATTTATTAACATTGATTTTTACATCGTATTTCAAATGATGTGTTTAACAAGTATTCAAGAAGGGAATCTCTATATACAATCACAGGCTCTTAATTTTTAGAACATAATCAAAATTAGGCTAAGGGTTTGTATATCATAGATACGTATTAATCAATGTAATAAAACATTATGTCTGTAGAGTTGTTGTTGGTTGTGGAGCTTGGACTCTGGGCCTAGGCACTGTCCCTGAGCTCTGAGCTCTTCAGCTCTAGACTACTGCCCTACTCCAGGGCCTGGGCATTGTCCCTGAGCTCTTCAGCTCAAGGCTACTACCCTACCCCTAGAACCACAGGGCCACTTCTGGTTTTCTAGAGGTTAATTGGAGATAAGAGTCTCCAGGACTTTGTAGTACCTGGGCTGTCTTTGAACTGCAATCCTCAGAACTCAACCTCCTGAGTAGCTAGGATTACAGGTGTGAGCCTCTACACCCAGCTTGTCCCTGACCTTTTTTGCTCAAGACTAGTACTCTACCACTTTGAGTAACAGTGCCACTTCTAGTTTTTTGGTGGTTATTTGGAGACTCGGGGACTTTTCTTCCCTAGTTGGCTTCAAACTGCAATCTTTAGGTGTTAGCCTCTTTAAGTAGGTAGGATTACAGGCCAAAAAGATGTGTTGCTTTTTGTTCTGTTTTCCATCATTAACTTTTGAGGCACTGAGTCTTTGAACTCTTATCTGAGTATCTTGCTCTCCTATTTGAATTATGCTTCCTGGCCAGTATTTTGCTAATTGATTGGAGATAGTGTTTAATGGGTTTTAATGCCTGGGCTGACTTTGAATTATGATCTTCTAGCTCCTAGCCTCCTAAGTAACTGGGATTGTATTCGTGAGCTACAGGCTTTAGAGTCTTTTACTTTTGCCTGGGCTGGTCTAGAACTAGGAGTTTCATAATCTCTGCTTCCTGCAAAGCTGGGATGACAGGCACAACCACTATGCCCAGCTATTGGTTGAGTTAGGGTCTCATGAAGGTCAGCCAATGATGACCTTGAACCATGATTTTCTTGACCTTCGCTCCCAAGAAGCTATGTTTATATATATGAACAACTAGTGCTTTTTGTTTGTAAATTATTCTTTATATGCTACCAGTAGATATATAGCTTATAGAGAAAATTTTAAAACAGTTAAAAGTAAAAAGGATTTGTAACAAAATGCAGTGAGTATTTTATTTATTTATTTATTTATTTTTGCCACTCCTGGGGCTTGAACTCAGGGCCTGGGCATTGGCCTTGGACACTTTTTGCTGGAGGCTAGCACTCTGCCATTGAGTCATAGGACCACTTCTGGCCTTTTCTTAGTATGTGATACTGAGGAATTGAACCCAGGGCTTTGTGCATGCTAGCTGAGCACTCTTACCACTGGGTTATGTTCCCGGCCCTAGTGAGTAGTTTTTGTTTCACCATCCCTACTCTCTAGTCTCCTCTAACCATTTTATTTATTTATTTATTTTTTTAAATATATTTTTATTGTAATTAATAAAAGGGTTACATGATATTTGCCAGATAGAAGGTGCATTAATTCACTTACATTGATACCCTTTCACATGTCTTGGTACCCATTACCCTCCACCCCCCCCACCCCCCCACCCCCGCCTCTAACCATTTTCAACTCCTTATTTCTTTTTAGTTTTTTTTTCCTTTTCTTTTTTGACATGTTGAAGACTGAATTTAGGGCTTTGCACTTAGTAGGCAAGCACTCTTTCACTGAGCTAAACATCCAGCCCTATCCTTTTTCTTTCGATAGTGCATATCTCCATATTTAAAAACAGTATATTTATAATGCTATATTTTCATTAACTGATTTATTCATTATGTATGGGATTTCCATTATGGTAGAGAAGGTTTTACTCTTTAAATAATCATTTCCCCTGTTGCTTTCCCTTCCCAACTAAGTTACAGTATTTGGTTAAATCATATTGTTGGTATTGTATTTATATTGTTATGCCAGTGCAAATTTCATAGTATCTTAAATACCCTCTCACTGTGGTTTTCTACAAGGTTAATTATAGTAATCTATCAGTTCTTCCCTTCCCTTTCTCCCTCCCCGCAGAAAAAGCTCCCCCAAACTTCTGTAGACTTTCCTTATTCTTACTGTTTAAGTTTAATTTCTAAACCTACTGCACACTTTTCTGGGATGATTTCTCTTTGTTACAGTCCTTAGACTTTCCACTCAGGTTTAATTCCTAGTACTGTTGGAGCATTTGTATCTTTTCATTTGCTGTCTTATTTAGGTGGAATGTCTAGTAGTTGTGCTTGATTAGATGGGTACTGTGGCTGAAAAATATTGATATTTTTGAAGCCTACAGGCTCGATAACAGGTTATGACTGCCTTCAATGTGCCTGTTTGTCATATAAACTCTGTGTGGATTGGTTTTCTTTTATTATCCAAGAATCCCCAGTTACCAGGCTTTTTTACTTCCCTGCTTTCCATTCCTCCTATGTTTGTCTAGGTTATTATCCTGTTATCAAAGAATGATAAGATCATAACTTATTCTCTAGAGTATTTGATCAGCTAATCCCCTTGATAAAAGATTACTAATGTTATGTAAAGCTTTATATATTTCAACTTTTGACGTTTTATTGGGGCTGCAAGTATGGCCTAGTGGTAGAGTGCTTGCCTAGCATGCCTGAAGCCCTGAGTTTGATTCTTCAGTACTGCATACACAGAAAAAGCTGGAAGTGGAGATGTGGCTCAGTTGGTAGAGTGCTAGCCTTGAGGAAAGCCGAAGGACAGTGCTCAGGCCCTGAGATCAAGCCCTAGAACTGGCAAAAAAAAAAAAAAGTTTTCTTGTTCTTCTTTCCTGTTCTCCATCTTTGTGGGTTTATGTCTTAAAAGAAATTTACTGTTCTGTTAGTAAGATTTTTGTGAACGGGGCCAGGAGTTTGGCCTAGTGGTTAAAGTGCTTGCCTAGCATGCATGAAGACCCGGGTTCGATTCCTCGGTACCACATACATAGAAAAAAAAGCCGGAAGTGGTGCTGAAGCTCAAGTGGTAGAGCTCTAGCCTTGAAAAAGTCCAAGGACAGTGCTCAGGCCCTGAGCGCAAGCCCAGGACTGGCAAAAAAAAAAAAAAAAAAAAAGATTTTTGTGAAGAAACAAAATTACTGTGTGTGTACATGCTACTCATTGCATAATACTGAAATGAATTGAGAGACTAGTATATGTTTTGATTGTTTGTGATGGTGGAGTCTGAACATAGGGTAGAACATTCTTAAGTAATATACGATCATTAAAATTTTAAGGTGAAACTAATAACAGTACTCAAATGTAACTAACAATAGGCTATACCTTTAATTTCTAAAATTAATTTTTGGAAAAGAAACAGATGTCATCTTTATAAGAAAATGTTTCAGGGGCCGGGAGTTTGGCCTAGTGGTTAAAGTGCTTGCCTAGCATGCATGAAGACCCGGGTTCGATTCCTCAGTACCACATATAGAAAAAAGCCGGAAGTGGTTCTGAGGCTCAAGTGGTAGAGCTCTGGCCTTGAGAAAGTCCAAGGACAGTGGTCAGGCCCTGAGCTCAAGCCCAGAACTGGCAAAAAAAAAAAGAAAATGTTGCAGTTTGAGGATGAAAGTAAGAATGACTCTTTCACTGCACAGAGGCTACCACTAGTAACAGTGTGTATTTTCTATGCCTTAGGTATTTGTGTGTTTAACTGGAGCATACTACATACATTTTTGTTCCTCCTATTTTCTCCCACTATAAAAGTATGTACCTCTTGAATCAAGAGAACATCTTTTGCACAGAATCGTGAGATTATGGTCTTATTAACAACAGCTAACAGCTATCAGGAATTTGAACGTAGGTCATGTGCCAGGTACTGTGCTGACATCTTTTTTTGCTGGTATTGTTTCAGACTGAAGAAAAGTTCTAAGGATGGTGGAAAGAATTGACTCAAATATCCCCAATATTAATACTTTACTGTTTCCTTTTTGCCTTCTGTTGCACCATCTAACATATACACAGTCATGTGGCATTTAATGATGGGAATACGTTCTGAGAAATGTATCCTTGGGTTATTATTGTGTGAACATCATGCTTAACAAATCTAGTCAGTGTAGGACAGTAATTCCAGGTGGCTTTTTGATGCATTGGAGACATTGAAACATAGCAGACCGTTATACGGAATTTTTCATAAGTACTACAATCTAAAATAATGATAAAAGCTATAATATAATTATACAAACTGGAACATTACATTTATAATTATTATCAACTGCCTACTATATTCCAGATGTGATTGTGTGTACTATATTACTATACAACTCGAAGTTTAGTATGCTTGTTTATACCAGCGTTATGATAAACATTGACTAACACAGGTTTTGATGTTACTTTGGCTTTGGTGTCATCAGGTGACAAGAGTTTCAGCTCTTAGAAGCTTTTGAGACCACCATTGGATATGCAGTCTGCTGATGTCATGTGCTTCATGACTAAATTTCTTGTTAGACAAAGGTATAGACCTTATTGCCCCTTCTGCCTAAATAATGTCATTGTTTATTTTCTATACATTCATTTATATTGTCAAAAGCTGGAAATTAGCATTGATTTAATATGATCTACAGCTTGTTAATGCATTCAGTTGTCATTATCCCTTAATCTAGAGTAGTTTCTCAGTTTTGCTCAAATTTTTCATGATATTGGTATTTTTGAAGACTACAGGCTACTTATTTTTATAGAATGCCTCCAAATTGGATGCCTGATATTGGATTCAGGTTATCCATTTCTTGCAAGAGTACTGCCGAATTAATGTACTTCTCAAGGCAGACAAGGAAGCATGAAATATTGATATATGTAATCTTGAATCACTTCATAAAGGCTTTTCACTGTAAAGTTAACTGTTTTCTTTTTTGTAATTATTTTGTGTGATAAAATGAATTTAATGAAGTGAATTTTTATGCTTTAATTTTTAAGTGTATAGATCACTGACATTTCATTCTCTTTACAACTTATGAATTACATAGTACTTTGACAATATCTTGTGGAAAAATATGTTGAGATTTTGTTATTCCCTGAATTGTCATGAACTAATTTAAGTGTCCTTTGGTGACTTCTGACTGAAGTGTGATTCCTAACTGATGATTTTTCATTTCTCTCATTCTTTCTACATTTAGTTTTGGTAGTACTTTATTTGGTGTGGTTTTGTTTCTGATTTGGCCTTTGGGAACCCCTTCAAGAGGATTTCTGTCTCCTTTTGATACTTTGAGCACTTAATCACTATAGTCTAGGCTCACTTTTCAGTCAGGTCCTAATCCTAGAATGTATAACTTTTTCAAGGAGCTCTTGTTCCACTTAAAACTTAAAAAAAATTAATTATCTTCAAGTACACAGAGCTTTAAATTTAATCTATTAACTTGTGATAACATGCATCTTGATCATTGCTATCCCTTGTATCATTCTCCTTTTAATAGGGAATGGTTTTACAAGCAACAATTTGGATTCTTTATTTTAGTTGCTACTTGGTAGTGTTGTTTAAGCCCTTTTCAGTAAACATCTGTGAAAAAGATAGATATGAATTGTGTGTGTGTATTCTGATTTCAGTCTAATAGTACAGGTTTATTCTGTCTCGTTACATGTTTATAACTCCATCCAGAAGTGAGAAACTGGGTCCCATTCATATTTTTATCAATTCAATCCTATAATGTCAGAATCTTAGTATTTACAAAATGTGATGAAAGTCAAGTAACTGTCAAAGAAATATTATATATTTTTATAAAAGTAATTCTTGTACAGGGTGTGGTGGCTCACTCTTATAATCCCAGTTATTAAGGAGGCTGAGATCTGAGGATCAGGGTTCAACTTTAGCCCAGGCACAGAAGGACCTGAGACTCTTATCTCCAATTAACCTCTAGAAAATGGGAAGTGGGGCTTGCTCAAGGGTAGGACAGTAGCCTTGAGCTGAAGAGCTCAGGGACAGCACCCAGGCTGAGTTCAAGCCCTGTGACCCCCCCTCCCCAAAAGTAATTCTTGTTACTATTATTTCCAAGTGAGGCCGTTATAAGAAGGAAAATTTCGTACAATTTGCCTTCAGACACAGTCTGTTTGCATATAGTAGAGTTGCATTATTAAATAAGTGTGGTAACTTGCCTACTCTTAGGAATATTTTACGAGTTATTACTTTTTTTTTTTTTTTTTGCCAGTCCTGGGCTTGGGCTCAGGGCCTGAGCCCTGTCCTTGGACTTTCTCAAGGCTAGCACTCTACCACTTGAGCCTCAGCACCACTTCCGGCTTTTTGCTATGTATGTGGTACTGAGGAATCGAACCCGGATCTTCGTGCATGCTGGGCAAGCACTCTACCACTAGGCCAAACTCCCGGCCCCGAGTTATTACTTTTGTTTGCTTTACATGTATTACTTGAATGTTATCCTGTTTTGTAAGTCATATAAGTTTCAGGGTGTAAATTTTTAGGAAGAATTAGTAAAGTCTTCAGTAGATTTTTCTTGCTTTTGTTCACTGTCTTTCTTAGTATTAGTGTTTGTGGTAGAGTTTTTAGAGTTGGATTACTAGCTTTGTTTTGTTTAGTCTTTTTGTTTGCTGTAACTGAGAATTAGCCTTATCAAGCTCTAGCTGTCTTATAATTTATAATGGGAACTACAGAGATGCAATGTTATTGTAAGGGTTTAATTTGTTCAGGAAGAATAGATGGCTATTTTTAAAACCTTAGTAAAATATAATAAAGCAGGATGAATAATGTTATTAGAGAACTTGAAAATGAAAAAGAATTAGATAACCAGTTTTAATGCCTAATATTTCCCTATAGTTACTTCTTTTCAGTTAACATGTTTGTCTTCAGAGAAGACAAGTAACTTCATATGAGCTACTGTTCTGTGAGATGTTTTTACCTAAATGTTAGGCTCTTCTCAGTCTTTCATGTATAATAGTATAAAGGCATGTGAATCAGAGTGCTTGACACAATTGGTACTGTACTCATGTGCTGCTCAATCATATGACAGAACTTTGATAGAAACTATAGCAACATGGTTTTGGTGATTTTCCTTTTCTTACTTTGTTTTCTTCTTCCTTTGTGTGTGTTTATGTGTCTGTGTCTGTGCCTATGTGCCTATCCTGGGGCTTGAATTCAGATCCTGGGCGCTGTCCCTGAACTTTTTTGATCAAGGATAGCACTCTACCTCTAAAGCTATACCTCCATTTCTAGCTGTGTGTGTGTGTGTGTGTGTGTGTGTGTGTGTGTGTGTGTGTGTGTGTGTGCGCGCGTGCGTGCCTGCACTGACTTTGAACCATGATCCTCAAATCTCAGTCTTCTTAGTAGTGATGATTACAGGTATGAGCCACTAGTACTGAGCTTGTTGTTTTAGCTTTTTTTTTTTTTTTAAGCAGTGTGCTCATTGACTTCTTGATCTTCCAACCTTAGCATCCCAAAGGCTAGTGTTACCAGATTGTGTTATAATTCCTGGTTTAGAATATTTTTTTAAAATGGTTTTGTTTTGCAGTTAGATGTAGTGCATTAATAAATATTAATGTTGAAGCTTGTGTTTAAATATTGTTCTCAAGTAGTGTAAAAAGTTGAGGAGCTATAAGCACAAAAAAGGAGGAAATTAACATTCTTATATTTTTTGGTAGTATCAGAAATCCCAGAGGTTGTGCATGGTTTATATAAGTAGATAGTTTAGGGGTTTTTTTTGTGTGTGTGTGCATGACTGAAACAGCTTATGTCTCAGAGCAAACCAAAGTGAGTTTTAATCATGGGTATTTAAAAATCTCCTTGTACCTCTCTTATTAAGAGTATTATTTTTTTTTTAAGAAGAAGCTAATTTGCAGCTGGCTATAAAGACTGACATTGTGTCTGGGAAAATGCTGTACTAATACACTGTACTGTCCCACAAGAGTACTTCTTAAGTCCCCAAATGCAATACTAACAATCTGTGACAGCCTGTGAATTGTTGAGCAGCAGTTTGGGAAGGTGGACAGCAGAATGAAGTGGCTATAAGTAAGTTAAAGATGAGATGAGGAAGGAAACCGAGCAATTTAGGTTTTACAAGTAAGCAGAATGGAAGCTATTCTAATTGTTACACTTTGTTCATAAGAGTATGAAACAAAGCTTTTGGCTGGAACTGCCATCTTCCAGTAATTTGCCAAAATGATGAACATAAAGGGAAAGAGGAAAAGTACCCGGTACATGTTCTCTAGTCCCTTCAGGAAGCATGGCCACACACATGAGAATCTACAAAAAGGGTGATATTGTAGACATCAAGGGAATGGGTACTGTTCAAGTAGGAATGTCCCATAAATGTTACCATGGCAAAACTGGAAGGGTCTACAGTGTTACCCAGCATGCTGTTGGCATTGTTGTGAACAAGCAAGTTAAGAGCAAGATCCTTGCCAAGAGGATTAATGTGTGAATTGAGAATATTAAGCACTCTAAGAGTCAAGATAACTTCCTGAAATAAGTAAAGAAAAATGACAAGAAAAAGAAGAAAGCCAAAGAAAAGAAACCTGGGTTCAACTGAAGTGCCACCCTGTTCTAGCCAGAGAAGCACACTTGTGAGAACCAATGGAAAGGAGGCTGAGCTATTAGAACCTGTTCCTTATGAATTCATGGCCTAAGAAATGTAATAAAATAAAATAAAGACCTCTGGAGCATTAAAAAAAAAAAAAGAATGTGAAACAAAAAGCTAAATTTGTTTGGTGGACGTATTTTTTTCCTTCAGTCATGGGGCTTGAACTCTGGGCCTGGGTGCTGTTCCTGAGCTCTTCAACTCAAGGCTAGTGCTCTACCATATTGAGCCACACATAGCACCACTTCCAGTTTTCTGGTGGTTAATTGGAGATAAAAGTCTCAGGGACTTTTGTGCTCCGGACTGGCTTTGATCCACGATCCTCAGATCTCAGCCTCCTGAGTAACTAGAGGCGTGAGCTCATTCTTTAAAGGTGTTTTTGTTTAATTTTCTCACCAAAACTATGTGGCTGGATTACATGGAATTTAAATTTTGAAGAGACTATGCACCAGGAAATGAAACTGTAAGGGTCAGGGAAATGATGGTAATAATAACAGTGACTATTTCTAGATCCATAATGGCTGGGCCTTTATTCAGGCAAATATGTCTATGTGACTTATTGATTGCTTATTTTGATTTGATTCACTAATACCCACACAAATACTATTGGCTAGTATTGTTTCAGAAATACATGGCTTATTGTATAGTCTCAGATATCAGGGAATGAATTTCAGATTTTTGGATTAGGGATGCTCAGTTGATCAAGTCTATGTAAATATTCTAGAATCTAATAAACCCTGAAACTGGAAGCAGTTTCGGCCCAAAGCTTTTAAGATAAGGGATTCCCACCATGCAAGTGTATTTGATTGTCCTAATTATACTGTCTAATTCTAAGATTAAATTTAAGACCCATTGTTTTGGAGCTCATTCATCCTGTTGATTCTGTTTTGTGTTTTTAGATTAAATACGTTACTGGTTGGGATAGCTACCATTGGATGAAGGAAGCATGAGAGAGGGAGATGGAGAGGGAGAGATAGCAAGAAACTATCTCTGTTTTCGCTGTAGTGAGATATATATTTAAAACAGATGACAGGGGCAAATGGTAAGGGCAAATGTAATGATCCAGGGGAAGTGCAAGACCTAGAAAGACTAGTACTGTTCTAGTCTCGGCTTGATTATCTCCTACATAGGATGCTAATGTCTAAAACTTGGTGTTGAAAATCTTTTAAGCTGAATACTATCTTTCTGACAGAATCTGTTATAGCTTTCCTAAAATACACCTTGGACTTTGCCTAGCTAGTATTATGAACTGAATATACCTTCTTTCTCTCCCATTATTTATGTGTGGAAAGTTAATCCCAAATGTGTTTTTTTAGAGGCAAGGCTTTTGGAAAGTGATTTGGTTGTGAGGACAAAGCCCTCATGAATTAGATTAATACTTGTGTAAGACAATACTAGAGAACTATCTCACTTTTTTCCTGCCTTATGAGAATGTGAGGAAGAGTCTGCCTTCTGCATGCTAGAAGAGAGCTCTCACAAGAACCTGGCCTTGATCTTGGATTGCAAGCTGACAAAATTGTGAGATTTCTATTGTTCATAAGCCAGTTGAAACATGGTACTTTGTAATAGCAGCTTGAACTAAGTAAGCCAGTAGTTTCTGTTGTCTTTAAAATAGTACTTTCTGATATACTACCTCTTCATATGTTTATTCTTTCTGTTTGGAATGTTTTCCCTAAAATTCTCAATCTAAATATTAGCCTATCTCCATCCAGTACCATCTATTTCATGACATTTTCCTCGGCCATTTTAGGCCTTGTGTGATATCTCTTTCCTTTGAGTTTCTGTCATTCATTACCTTTCACTTTATGTGGCACCTATATTTGACAGTTTCCAATGATCTCTTTGTTTTTTTTTTTCCCCCTTATATCTTTAAGGTAGAGACACCTTAAGTGGAGAGGTTGCATTTTTATTCATGTGTTTCAAATTACATTGTTACATACAATCCTAGATTTTAATCTCTACTACTCCAGTGTAGATGTCAGTACAGTGTATAAACTTAAATATTTGTTTGATGATGAGAAAATACCAATACCTATTATTAACCTTTATCTTTCTTTAACATTTATCTTTCTTTTTGAGTCATAAGAATAATAGATTAGAATGCCCTTTAAGTGTCTGGGCAATGTTTGTTCAGTAGATTATTCTCTGAAAGCAGTCTGTAGCCCTCTGTACCAGTTTTCTGATCCTTAAAATAACATTTCTCTGAAGATGTAGTCTAAAGTAATTGTTATACTTGAAACTCTTAATTACTAAACTTTCAGGCAGCATAGGAGAAAAGCGTTCATTAACTTCCTAATATTTTCTTTGCCTTCTTAACATGAAACTTGCCTCTTTTGGTGTCTCACCAGGCACAATTGGCTTTCATATGTGTTGGTATACCAAGTATGAAAGAGTATGGTAGAGAGAGCAAGTGTGGAGAGAGGAGTTAGATAATAGAGCTCTGACTATATTTCTGTGTATATAGATTTTATATTCTTTACAATTATTCATTTTAGTTGTTACTATACTTTGATGTTTATTAGGTTATTTCTGCTGTGTTTTATTCTATCATACTTTTAAAAGGTATTCTAAAAGCTATTCTAGTCTAGTGTAATAGTTAAATGTGGGGCCGGGAGTTTGGCCTAGTGGTAGAGTGCTTGCCTAGCATGCACGAAGACCCAGGTTTGATTCCTTGGTACCACATACATAGAAAAAAGCTGGAAGTGGTGCTGAGGCTCAAGTGGTAGAGCTCTATCCTTGAGAAAGTCCAAGGACAGTGCTCAGGCCCTGAGCTCAAGCCCAGGACTGGCAAAAAAAAAAAAAAGTTAAATGTAAGGGCTTTGACATCTGAACCAACATTTAGGAACATGGTGACCTTAAGTGACTTAAGGTTCAGATATCTGATCCAGGAACTTGAGATAACAGTAAATCCTGCTTAGTTGTAGTTGAAATCAATCAATTAAGATACTATATGTAGACATTAAGCACTGATTAAATATAGTATCCTTGACTTTGTGGTTTATTAGCTTTAGTCTGTGTGCATCCTAAAGGGGAGAAAATACCAAATTGTAGTGCATGTCAGGGTTGAGATAGAATCCCCCAAATCTTACCCATTTGAGCTCCTTTTCTTTTGTCGTCTATTGGATGTCAGTTTAACTCAAACAAGAGAAATTAATGTTAAACATAGACTCTGAGCTATGTAGTGAAGGAAAGTACTTACAGGGTTTTTTATTTCTGCCTTCTCTCTTGCTCTCTGTTGCTAGGCATTTATACAGACTGGGAAGCTTACATTTTGCTCTGCTATTCTATTGGATATTATATTGCTGTTGCTCAGTTATATTAAGGCTTATCTGGGTATTTTCAGAGGTGGTCTGTAACCAATGCTAATATTAAACTTGAAGCAGTTAAGTTGGTCAGCCCTGGGGTTACTATGTCAGTGGATTATGAAAGAGACTCAGCTGAGACCTATGTCCTAGGATATTTGGTATGAAATCAGTAGGTGCCAATGCCTGATAATTAGATATAGCCAGTAGAGTATAAAATAAGCTTAAGACTTTAGTTGTGTTGTGAGAAAACTTGTTATGTCTTTGGGGGCTTTCAAGATCATAGTGGAATATGTATCCTGTATCCTGATACTCAGATTTTTCCATGAACGTTTCTTCTCATTGTACAAGCTGAATTCTTTGTTCAACCACACGTAGAGGGACAAAGACTTTGTATGTCTATGAAAAACTAGTTAAAATACTATTAAGATGTTCTGTGCAAGATTGAATCTGAAAATACTATCTACAGTTGTTATTTGCTGTACGTTTCTTGTTTTAATTTTAATTAATTTTTTTTACCAGTTGAGTTAGTCCCATATTTCATGTACCTCTGGATGTTTCCAAATTCTTAGGGAGCAGGGGGAAGTAGTATAGAAATTATTCTTATGGGAAATAGAAGAGGAGGAGTTCTTCTCCTGACACCTGGTGAGGTTCTTTACCATATGGCTTGGAGGGTGAGTCAAGGTGAATGAGGAAATTTCAGAGACAATAGCGAATTATTATTGTCAGCACTTTTAAGTCTAGAAGGTTAGTTGGAATAGATATGCCACGAAAGCATTAAAGTTCTTTTGTTACTTTGATTGTTCTTCTTAATTATTGAAGCAACAGTCTGACCTTTCTGGTTGCTTTGTATTTATTTACACATAGTCTAAGAAGATTGGGAATATGTATGAAATTAATACATTATTATGACACAGACCATCATGCAGAGTATCTGGCAGTCTCAATAGTAGTTAAGTACAGAGACTAATTAACCAATACTTAGAAACTGGTTAATTGAGTTATTTAAGCTCTAGGTTGCCTATCCATAAAATTAAAGCTATCTTGTAATGTTGTAATTGAATCAAGTGAGTTAGTATGTGTATAATATTTAACATAGTCCTTTTGACATTGTAAATACTCATTAAACAGTAGCTTATCTTGTTTTTTTCTTTTCTACTATTATTTGTATTTCTTTACCATACTTTATTTGTAGAGCCTAAACTTAATAAAAAGAGAATGTAATTGACATGGTTTATTGCCAGCAGAGTTTGAAAATAAGCATTATTCTTCTCTTAGGCATGGGGTAATAGTTCTTTCTTGAAACTCCACAAAAAAGAATAAATAAAAGTTAAAGATCTTTATACTGGTTTAAGATAGCTGTTCAAATGAGTATAAAAATAATTTTTCTAAAGTATATTTGGTTAATTAAAGTAAAACAGCATCTATGAAATTATGGATTATATAGAAGTAAAAGTTGAAAGAATTGTCATTCTGTATTACTCATTTAACATAGCTATTTATTTCTGAGTTAAAGCTCTTTTTGGTGGATTCTTAGAGAAAAATTTTTTTCTCCCATAGTTATAATGCCTTGTCCAGTGTAAGAGGCACATTTTTGTGGAAATGAGATAGAAAAGTCATCCTAATCATTTACATTAATGCAGCTGAGCATTGGTGTAGATAATATATTTGGATTTGATGTGCATTATGTGGTTATTTTTGCAGCACAATTAACTTCCTGATTCAACTTTGCTCAGCATATATTCTGAGTATGTACTGGATGGAAAACTGGGTGATATAGCAATAATAGTGTTAACATTAGTTAAATTGATAGGTGATTGAGATTCTAGACTGAGTTTCTATGCATACAGTTGTTAACTCAGGTAAATTTCATGACTAGTTTTTTAATTTTTAATATGTGATGGTTATACAACATGTTTTCTTTTTTCCCCGCCCTCGGTCATGGGACTTGAATTCTGGGCTGTCCCAGAGCTCTTCAGTGCAAAGCTACTGCCCTACCTTGGGAACCACAGCCCCACTTCCCATTTTCTAATGATTAATTGGAGATAAGAGTCTCACAGGCTTTCTAGTACCTTTAGTGGCTGGGCTGGCTCTGAACCGCCATCCTCAGATCTCAGCCTCCTGAGTAGCTAGAATTACAGGCATGAGCCACAGCACCCTGAATAACATGATTTTTAAGGGTCCTTTTTAGCTTAAGGCATCAAGATATATGTGAAGGTAGAATGGAAATCAGGAAATGAAGTAATGACACATTCTGGCCACCAGAGTTGAAGTCCAGGACAAGCCATCTTGTCCTCCATTTTTGACCAGAATATGATATTCTTGGACATGAAGAGGATATATTTCTCCTGTAGCTCATCTATTTATGCTAAGTCTTGGAGTCTCTCATTCTTTAATTTTTTTTTTTTTTTTGCCAGTCTTGGGCTTGAGCTCAGGGCCTGAGCACTGTGCTTGGATTTTCTCAAGGTTAGAGCTCTACCACTTGAGCCTCAGCACCACTTCTGGCTTTTTTCTATGTATGTGGTACCAAGGAATCGAACCCGGGTCTTCGTGCATGCTAGGCAAGCACTTTAACCACTAGGCCAAACTCTTGGCCCTCATTCTTTTTTTTTTTTTTTGCCAGTCCTAGGCTTGAGCTCAGGGCCTGAGCACTGTCCTTGGACTTTCTCAAGGCTAGAGCTCTACCACTTGAGCCTCAGCACCACTTCCAGCTTTTTGCTATGTATGTGGGGTACCAAGGAATTGAACCCGGGTCTTCGTGCATGCTAGGCAAGCACTCTACCACTAGGCCAAACTCCCGGCCCCTCATTCTTTAATTCTTATGTTCAATTTCTTTCTGCTTTTCTACCTTTCAACCTTCTGAATAGAACTGGAGCAAATAAAGGAGAAAAATAGAAGTTTCTAGTTGTTAGGCTTTGTCTAAATTTGTTTCTTTTTTATTTTTATTTTTTATTGTAATTAATAAAAGGGTTACATGATATTTGCCAGATAGAAGGTGCATTAATTCACATACATTGATACCCTTTCACATGTCTTGGTACCCATTACCCTCCCCCCCCACCTGTCTTGGTTTTCCCCCCTTCCCTATCAAATTTCAAATAACCAAATACAAATAAATTCAATATATCAGATAACAAAGTGAGATACTATAACAATATGAGATACCCAAGGGACAGCAAAGGAGATGAGAGACAGACAACATAGTACATTAAGGACAACAATCATTCATTATATGGCTTTTGTTTCAATATCCTGGAGGTCCTTTCATAAATTTGTTTCTTTAGCTAGTAAATGACCTTTGTGCCACATTGATGGGGAGCACAATAATATAGGTATCAGATTTCTTTGTGACCATACTCCCCCCCCCAAACACACAGGCACACACATGCACAACACTTAGCCCTTCATCACCTACCTTCTTGATGAAATCCCTAGTATAAAAACAGAATGACTGGGGGGCACGGTGGCTCACACCTGTAATCCTAGCTACTCAGGAGGCTGAGCTCTGATGATTGCTGTTCAAAGCCAGCCCGGGCACTAAAGAACGTGAGACTGGGCCGGGAGTTTGGCTTAGAGGTAGAGGGCTTGCCTAGAATGCATGAATACCTGGATTCAATTCTTCGGTACCACATACATAGAAAAAAGCCAGAAGTGGTGCTGTGGCTCAAGTGGTAGAGGCCTAGCTTTGAGAAAACCCAACTGTGCTCAGGCCCTGAACCCAAGCCCAGGACTGGCAAAAACCAACCAACCAAACAAAAAAACCAGGTGAGACTGTTATCTCCAATTAATCACTAAAAAAATGGGAAGTGGGGCTGATGCTCAAGGGGCAGGGCAGTAGCCTTAAGCTGTAGAGCCCAGGGATAGCCCCATGACCACTACCACCAACGACAAAAATAGAATGCCTGAGAAATTGACTAGAATTAGCACAGTACTTGTGAACTATGTACTAATCTTGCTTTGACATTTCTTATTTAATGTAACTCTGTATTTAAAACTTTGGAGTCTCAGTATCTTTATTAGAATTTTCTTTTGTTATATTGAGTTCTATTTGTTTCTTCTAAGAATCGAACTGTAGGATTCTGTTGTACAGCATTTTGGGGGAGGGGGGGCTTGAACTCAGGGCCTGGGCACCATCTTTGGGCTTTCTCAAAACTAGCTCTCTACCATTTGATCCACCATACCACTTCCAGATTTCTCTGTGTGTATGGTACCAAGAAATTGAACCTGGGGCTTTGTGCATGCTAGGTAAGCACTCTATCACTAGGCCATGCTCCTGGCCCTGTACAACTGTTTAAAGATAATTTAAAAAATGATTTAAAAAACCCCAAAAGTGATGTAAAATGTTTCTTTGGAGGACAGTAATACTGGAGTTTGAACCTAGGGCTTTGTGTTTGTTAAGCTAGCATTCAACTACTTGAGCCATGTCTCTAGCCTTCTTTTTTCTGGATTTTGGATTTCTCTCAAACTTTTCTACTCAGACTGGCCTCTAACTTCAGTCTTCCTGCACTAGCAGATTCTATAAAAATAATTTTATGTGAAGGCCAGTGCCTTTCATAATTACAGTAAAGGAGTGCTTTTAAACAGCATATTATTTTAACTGGAACAAAGCTATAGATATTGCTAAGGCATTGACATTAAGGTATATGACTACTTACCATACAGCAAAAAAATAGTTGCCTCACCTTTTTCCTCACAGATAAAAATTCTCTGAGTGGAGTCTTGAGGTAGCATCATTTCAGTCAAGAGTTGGCCGAGACTAGGAGCTAGGTTATCCTGATAACGTTTAAAGGGGTAGTACAATTGTAGCTATATGAGTAGCATTTTGGAGGAGGTCATTTGAGTGTAAGTAAGCATCAAAAAGAGAGCAGGTAGGTTCTGGGATTCCATATCACAAAACTGGAATCAGTTTTCTATTTCAGCCATACCAATGGAAATAATTTTATTATATTATCCAATTATATGAGTCTTAGTTGTCTGAGAGCTGAGGATAACAGGAAAAAAGGGCAAAGAAAGGTGTGGAAATTTAAATAGTGTTTAGAAGGCTACAGAAAAATGGACACAAAAATGTGCTTGTGAAAGTAGACAAGGGCTTACAGTAGTCTGATACATATGCCTGATATTAGAACCCAGTCAAGCAGACTAGATAAGCAAAACATTTATGACAGAATTTTGATCTGTTTGGTTTTGATCACTATCCTTGGTGCTGATAGGTCTTCTTGGTAGGTGTAAGGCCCCATACATTTGGTGTTGGTGATTCTATACTGACAAACTCTAGGCAGCTCGATGGTTTTCATAGTTTCATATGCACTGGATACACATATTCACAGATCTACTCAGCACTACTGCAGAGTTCATTTTCCAGAAATGAACTGGCTAGTAAAAAAAAAAAAATTGGCAGGCAAGCTAGCTAGGAATAGAGCCCAGCTGTTCCCTTTGGGCTTTGAGCTGTTGGAATTCATTGTGTTAGCAGCTAGAAAGAATGAAACTGTAACGTTTTTAGCCTGGTTCATGACAGCAAAGCTGAGGTGTTAAGATTTCTGCTCTAGAGGTTTACACTGCAAGTAACTTAACCCGATTGTGTGTCTTAATATTACTGGGCTTCTGACCGCTGAAATATGGCTTGGATCGATGGTGGTTTGGAGAAAGTAGAAAGAGGGCTATCCATCATTTAGAGGCTCCATAGAAAGCTGGCTGATAATGCGGCTTTCACCAAGCAGCCATCTGTCCATCCATCTATCAGACCGATGAAATGAGATTTAGTGGAACAGGCAGCTGTAACTCTGAGACACTTTTTAACCAACAATTGTAGTGGTGGCCTAAGTCTGACCACAGAACACAGTACTGGGATTTGGTGGGGTGTGGCAGCAAGGGCAGTCTTTTTTCAGTTACTGTCAGTCTAGAATGTATTCATTATGAAAACCTAAGGTAGCCTTCCTTCTCATACAAAATTTGACTAGGGATGATTTAGTAGACAGTAATTCTCTTTCAACTCTAGATTGAAAAGACATTTTGATGGAGAATGTTTTTGTTTAACAGTATAAGCACTTGTGCTGACAATTCCTTGTTCATCATGGTGATAAATGCTAAAATTAAGTTAAAGATAGTTTATAATTTTCAAGTTCTTTCTATCTATCTATCTATCTATCTATCTATCTATCTATCTATCTATCTATTTATTTTTGCCTGTTGTGGGGCTTGAACTCTGGGCCTGGGTGCTATCCCTGAGCTCTTCAGCTCAAGGCTACTGCCCTACTCCTGGAGCCATAGGTCTACTTCTGGTTTTCTAGTGGTTAATTTGAGATAGGACTCTTTAGTGCCAGGGCTGGCTTTGAACTGCACTCCTCAGATCTCAGGCTCCTGAGTAGCTAGGATTACAGGCGTGAGCCACCGTGCCCAGCTCAAGTGTTTTACATACATTCTTATATAGAATTGAATTTGCATTCTTTTTTATTTCAATGTTGATAGTTCTAATATGAAAGGAAAGGAAATATGGACAGAAAATTGATGAAAGATTAGAAGCAAGAAGTTGGATAATCCTAAAGTAATCAGAGTCTAAATATGTGAATGTTAAATATATCTTTCCAGTTCTCCTGCTTTTACAGTGCACTGAACCTTCTGGGAGAGAGACCTGATAGCATAGCACTTAGTGCTTCTGTTCTTATCCTGGTGTCTTTCCTGTTCAGCTTCCTTGACTGTTTTCTTATAGTGGTCACCTTGGACCTCAGCTCCTGTTTTTTGTTCGGAAGCCTTGATTTTCATTTTAGATTGAGGGAGGGGTTGAGGGGGCCTAATGTACCGGAGATACCTCGGAAATGAGAGCCTTGGATGAATTCCTGGGCCTATTGATCCACCAGCAGTTTATGCATCCTGACATTCATAATCTCAGTAGGCTGCTGATGTTCCTGATTAATGGGCCCAGGGGCTGTCCATCCGTCACTTCACATTAATTACTGAAGAGGTGTTTTTCCAGTGATTTACCTGACAGTGGGCTGTGATAAATACCCCTTAGCAGAGTGGGCAGTGATTAATCACGAAGCCACACCCCTCCCCCGCTCTCCTTTTCCCCTAACCACAGACCAGTATGGGGATCTGACCAAATAGTGCCCCCTCCCCATAAGCTATCTATCTCTATAATTGTTTGTGGATGCATATTTATTGGGACATGGGGCCTGGCATAACAGTTTAAATTTGTGCTAAAAATGATGGAAAATAAATCTTTATAGTAGCCTTGAATGTCAGGTAAACTTATATTTTATATTTTGAAGACTAAGAGTGTGTGTGTACACATGTGTATGTACATGTGTATGTGTTGGGAAGTATGTTGGCCCCATAGCCCTACTTATGCTAGGTAATACTGTTAATAAGAATGTGGAAGTGAAAAAAAAAAAAAGAATGTGGAAGTGTTTGTGGGACCATGAAGTGGAAAACAGTGTGGAAGTACTTTAGAGTATTAAAAATACAAACGTGTGACTCAGTGATTTCCTATTCTTGGTATATATAAAAAAGAATTAAAAGTAGTATCCTAAACAGGGTTTGTGCTTCCATGATTATTGCTACATTATCTCAGGAACTAAGATTTGGCACAATCGAAATGTCCATCAGCAGATAAATGGATCTCGAAAATGTGAGATGTATATACATAGGGGTAGGGGTATATACCCTTAAAAAAGAAGAAATTCCTTCTTGTAACATCTTGTCTAAACCTTGAGGAATACAAAGTTTAAAAAATGGTTTAACACTGCAACCCTTTATTATTATAAGTATAAAACATATATATATATGTATATATATATGTGTATATATATATATATATATATATATATATATATATAGTCAGTTGTGAGGCTTGAACTCAGGGTGCTGTCCCTGAGCTTTTTATTTTTGTTTTTGTGTTTGTTTGTTTTGTGGGTCATGGGGCTTGAACTTGGCCTGGGTGCTGTCCCTGAGCTCTTCAGCTCAAGGCTACCCCCTACCCCTAGGCCTAGGCATTGTCCCTGAGCTCTTCAGCTCAAGGCTCCCGCCCTACCCTTGAACAAGCCCCACTTCCTTTTCTAGAGGTTAATTAGAGATAAGAGTCTCAGGTCCTTTGGTGCCTTGGCTGGCTTTGAACCTTGATTCTCAGATCTCAGCCTCGTGTGTAGCTAGGATGTCCCTGAGCTTTTCTTTCTCAAAGTTAGCACTTACCACTTCGAGCCATAGTGCCACTTCTAGTTTTGTGTTGGTTAATTGGAGATGAGTCGCATGGACTTTTCCTGCCTGTGCTGACTTTAAACTGTGGTCCTCAGATCTCAGCCTCCTGAGTAGCAAGGATAACTTTTTTTTTTTTTTGCCAGTCCTGGCCTTGAGCTCAGGGCCTGAGCTGAGCACTGTCCTTGGACTTTCTCAAGGCTAGAGCTCTACCACTTGAGCCTCAGCACCACTTCTGGCTTTTTTCTATGTATGTGGTACCGAGGACTCGAACCCGGGTCTTCATGCATGCTAGGCAAGCACTTTAACCACTAGGCCAAACTCCTGCCCCCCTTTTTTTTTTTCTAATTTAGAAACCGTATTCTTCATGTTTTAGCCTAGTTTAGTCTAGTCTTAGTTTAGTGACCAAGAAGTAGAATTTTGCAATCTAGAGTTGTCATCAGAGTACTGTACACACTGTCTAAAGGTTGCTACATCCCAAGGTTTGCCTAGTTCTGTAAAGGCATATTATGGCCATTAATAAAAAAAGTATGTATTTATTAAGTATTTTATCCTTAGACTGTTTGGATACAAATGACTGAAGAACTGATTTTAATTCTGAACTTTTCTAAGTCTGAATACCTTCTAATAACACTTGGGATTTGCGAGTTTTACTTGTGTACAAAAATGCTGAGGTTGAAATTGCTTTAATTGTCTTCTGGTGAAGAGTTGAGTAATCTAGGATATTTCACTCTCTGCCTTATTTTCCATTTATTTCCATTAAAGATACAATGAAGCAGGTTTATTAGAATACTTAATCTCATATACTAACTATATCCTGTAGAATTCAAAGCTTTTTTTATATCTATTAATCTATTACTATTATGGCCTTCTGTGTCTTCCTAGGTACTAGTATTTTATTTTTTGACCTGAAACTTCATGATGACTTGTAAACTTTCATCTTCAATTCTTACACTTCTTTTAAACTTCAGTCTTATTTCCCAGTTTTTTTTAACAACTATAGGATATACAGTAGGCAGAATTCTTGATTGCTCTCTTCTTTTTCCTTTTCTAGTCTTCCCATCTTAATATGTGTAACTGCTGTCACCCAGGTTGATCATACCACAAAGTCTCAGCAAGTCTTCTCTTCCTTTTACATCCTGTATAATCATTTTGCTAGTTTTGCTTTGTGAATTGTATCATTAATCATTACTAGTGATGTTTCTGCATTAGCCTAGGCATGCTGCAGTAATTTACTAAAACCATTTACTTCTTGCTTTTATCCTCCTATAATGACATATTGCTAGAAAGATGTTCAGAAGAAATAAGTCATATTGTGTCTGTTTTTTTTTTTTAAGAAATAAGTCAGAGTGTGTCTGGGTTTTTTTTTTTCCTTCCAGAAAATTTCCTGTAATTACCAAACACATTGGCCATCAAATCCAAAGCTCTTGCTATGACTTTCATATACCTACTTGTTCTGATCTACTCTGTTCCTTTTACTCTATTTCCACATTTATATTACTGTTATTCTGGTATATACCTTAGAGCTTTTGCCCCTTTCTTCCTCTTTCTTTAGCTCTTTCTTTCCCCATAATCTATTTTGTTTCACCAATTATGACATGGTGTGTTTACTCCTCAACAGGCTCTCCTTGCTTTACCAATATAATTCTGTGATAAAATACACACACCTACCCCCCCCATACACCCACACACACCCACACCCACCATTGCTCAGTATGCAGTCCTTGCTTTATTTTACCCTGTAGCATCACTGTCACACATGGTATATGTTTTTAAAGTGTATTATCTTCACAGCTAGAATGCGAGCCTCATGGAGTCAGGGACTTGGTTTACTCATTACTGTGTTCTACAGTCTAAGGTGACATTGATACCTGGTAGGTACTCAATAAATGTTTGTGGAATGAATGAATGGACCAGAAATCTCAATTGGGGATGGAAGAAGGCATTCCCTTTTGAGAGAGTCTGTTGCCATGATTTTGCACATTTGTTTTATGCCAAATGGATAAACTTAGGGTCTCACACTTGCTTGCTTGGCTGATGCTCTTGCCAGGTGAAATATGCCTCCACCCCAGCCTTTTGCTGGTAAATTAATTGGAGATGGATTCTTCTTGACTTTAAATTATAGTTCTCAGCCTCATGAATAGCTAGGTTTATAGTCATAAGCCTCCTATTCCCAGCTAAAGATAGAGTATTTTAAATCATAGAGGTATGAGATAATACCTGAGCATGGTTCTGCTATTTGAAGCATTTGGTATGGATAGAAAATAAAGTCTGAACTTAAACTGGAGGTGAATTGTGGCAGGAAGTTTTAGGGTAATTATGTAGGGTTGTATATGTTGTTCAACATACTTTTAAGTTCTATAGTGAAGAGTTTGAATGAGGGAACTGACCAGTCTTTAGAAATATCAGGCAATGACTTCCAGGGTTCTAGCAATAACTTGGGTGACAGTTATAATATTCAATAGAATCTGGAGTTAAAGAGATAAGGATAGTGAATTTTTTCTTTAGAGGATGGCTAGAACTTAAAATTTTGTACAAATTATCTTAGTGCCCAGAAATCTTTTGGTTTAATTTTTGTCACTTAGCACGTTTTGTAGCCTACATTTAATAAACATACTAAATTCACTTGTAATGTACTTCTATTACAAATGGCTATCGGTGCTGCTGAACTGAATAATCTTGGCATTTGTTGATTTTGCCAGCTTATTAGTAGTACACAGAGAATAAAGAATGCTCTTGGTGATAGAGAAAAGCCAAGAAAGTTGCTTTCTTCCGATGTGAAAAAAATAATTTAAAATCTAAGACCTAGCATAGTTTGAAATAAATATAAATTCCTTGTTTATAGAAGAAGAAAAAGTCGGAAAAAATGATCCTAAACTTGAGGATAGCTTTTATGTCAAGGGAGTGTTTTCTGACTGATTTTAATTTTTTGAGATCTGTGAAACCTTAGTAGATCTTTTGATAAAGTATTTATAGAATATCAAAGTATATGTAAACATAAGCATATCTGTCCATTTACACTTTAACTTCTTGATTTAGTACATTCCTGTGTTGCTGAAAAAAAAAGACTGTTTTTGTCCATAGAGACATATTAAGGATATGGTAGTATTTTAGACCAGTGCTATTTTGTTAGGAATATAATATTGGCAGCAAATTTAAATCTCCAGTACCACATTTAAGAGCACTAAAGCAGGGCCAGGAGCATTGCCTAGTGGTAGAATGACTTCCTGGCATGCATGAAGCCCTGGATTTGATTCCTTGGTACTACATACACAGAAAAAAAAGCCAGAAGTGGTGCTGCTGTGGCTTAAGTGGTAGAGCACTAGGCTTGAGAAAGCCTGGGGACAGTGCCCAGGTTCTATTTAACTTGATATATCCAAAATAATATTTTACATATAGAAATAATGGGATATTTTACGTTTTTTAAAACTAAGTCTTTCAAATCTGGAAGTGTTTTATGTATAGCCCAGACTAGCCTTGTTTCCAATGCTCAATAGCTACTATGGCTAGTGTTTTGGACATGTAGTTCTAGATCATTCTTAGACCAAAGATTGCTCAACATTCTGCAACATTTGAAGTTGTCTTTCTAATACGAAGTAATAGATGTGCTGCTTGTTTTATTATGCTGTCAGATATGCTAAAGAGTCTTCTGTTCTCCATTTATCATTTCCCTATTTACAATTTTGTATAATAAAGATGTGTTTAACAATATTTATTGCTTTGCCTTCTCATACACTAATTTATAGTAATATCCTATTTTACTATAAAGTAGTGTATCTTTAAATTTTAATATTTTTGTTCTGTTTTGCAGTACTGCAGATTTATTTGCTGGACAAATGCTCTACCACTTGAGCCATATCCCCTTTAGGTTGTAATTTCACTTAGCATCCTGTCCTTTGCCTGGACAACCTCATGCCACAATTTTCCTACCTCTTTGTCTCTCGAGAATCTGGGACTGCAGGCATGTACCAGGAGGCTTGGCTTGTTTTTGAAATAAGGCTTGTCTAGGCTAGCCTTGAACTGCAATCCTATCTCTGCTTCCTGAGTAGCTGAGATTATAAGAATATGCTATAAAGCATACTGGGCCATTATTGCTCTTAATGATAAAAATACTACATGGAACATATATAACAAATTTAAACAATGCTGTGGTTATGTAGTGCAAAAAGATAGCAGTCCTTTTAAAGATTTTGTTCCTTTTTTGTTTCATGTTCTAGTTGTAACCACTGACAACTATATATATATATATTACATATATGTGTTTTATATATATAGAGAGAGTAGTGTTTTTATCCTTACCATCATATATTTATGACAAATTCTTGCTTATTAAGAACATTGGAACCTGGAAAAAGCATCTGAAGAGATGGCCTATTAAAAATTGAGATTAGATTATTCTTACCCTAGAGATGACCCACTTTTCAAAGTACTGAACTACATTCTTTACCTAATAGACTTTGATAATTCACACAAACAGAAAGGTCAGAAACAAAAACTATAGGAACCTACAATGGTAGTTCTCTGTTTGCAGTCTCACTGGGTTGATTCTGCCATAATCCAAGAGTTTTCTGTGAGATTAATTCCTGCTTGAATGAAATTCTACATTATTTTCAAGATTAGAATTTCCACATTATAACTGATTGCACTGTGTTTATTTTTGCAGTGTTTGTTTTATTGGATGTTTATGAGATTAAGTGATTAATGAAAGATTAGATTATGGGCAAAGCCAAATGTATAGATGTAGCACAGGTTAATATCTAGTAGAAATGTATGTAGTTGGTTGAGGTGTATTGTAATATTGGGACTCAAAATTCCCTTTGTAAACTTGTAATTTAAAGAACTCAACTGCTTATTTAATGATGGTTAACTTTAAGAAAACTTTAGGGTAGTAGTATTTGAACTCAAGGCCTCACTTTTGCTAGGCTGACATGATACTACTTAGCATGCCTCCAGCTATGTTTTTCATGGGTTATTGTTAGAATAGGGTCTCTCATCGTATCCTGGCACACTTCTGAGCTTATGATCACCTGTGTTTAGGCTTTCCATTGTTCCATTGTTCTGGGATCATAGGGGTTGTCTTTAGTTGCTCTTCTGTGGAGATGATGTCTCCTGGACTTTTCCTACCCTGGCTGGCCAGGACCCACAGTCCTCCCAGTCTTGGTCTCAGTCCCATGTAGCCTGAGGTGACAGGCATGCACCACTGTGCTCGGCCATAGGTTAATAAGAGGTTTCACAAACTTTCCTGCCTAGACTGGCTTTCATCTTCAATTCTTTTGTTTCCATCCTCCCAAGTAGTAGGCATGAATCACCACCAATGCCTATCATCTTTCATGAAGACTTTTGTGATATATATGTATGTCATCTTATTTAATCTGCTTGATATGTCTGTGAGATATGTCTTATTATCATTTTATAAAGTTAAATAATTTGTCAAGGTAAGGCATAGTTAAGTTGGGTTGAGATTCTAATTGAGGATTGACAACCTGTTCTTTACTGTATATTTACATATGTATACATACAAGCATGCACACACATTTGAAGAGACAAAAGTGGTTGGAATTATATTTTTTTTCACTTAGCATTATGATTTTTGTATTTTGTGTTGGTTGTGCCATAAAATATTTGTTTACATTTGTTGCAGTTTTTATTTATTTTTTACTTTTACTAATGTTCCGTTTTTAGTAACTTGAGACTTAGATTTCAGTAGCACGTGGGAAATAGGAATGGAGGCCACGGACCTGAGAGAGAAAGAGGGTTTGGGTACTGAATTTACTTCCAAAAACCTTACTTCAGAAAGACTTGCACTTTCACTCAAAGGGTAGGCCATAAAAATAATTCACTGCATCATAGAAAGAAAACAAGTGTTTCTGTTTTTATATGGGCTCCGAGTGAAGGGAAAAATTTCTTGGAGAATTCATAACTAATGATTTATTCTCCTGTGGGTTTGTGTTCAGATGCATACTAACCACTTGGTCTAGTATACCTCAAACAGAAAATGTTACTGCAGAAACTCTAGAGGAACACTTGCAGTCTGTAGCATGAAATTCTTTCTATAAAGCCCCACCAACTACCCAAAGTTATTAAAGTAGCAGACAGACAATAACAATAAAAATGCTTTAAGCAAAAGCAGTCACAGGGTAAATTAAATCCTGGAGAATTTTATATAATAGTATTAAACATAAAACATAAAACCACAATAAATTTAGAACAATTACAAATTAACATTAATGCTATAATTTATAACTTGATAATATAAAAATGTTCAAAATAAAGGTAGAAGAAAAAATGTGAGTGAAGCCAGCCTGGGCACTAAAGACCTTGAGGTTCTTATTTCCAGTTAGCCTCTAGAAATGGGAAATGGGGTTGTGGCTCAAGTGGTGGGGCAGTAGTCTTGAGCTGAAGAGTTCTGGGACAACGCCCAGGCCCAGGGGCAGGGTGGTAGCCTGAGCTGAAGAGCTGAGGGACAGTGCTCAGGCCCAGTTCAAGCTTGAGTTAAGTAAAAAGTAACAAAACAACAACAAAAAATACAACCAAGGAGATCAGGCATAATAAAGGAAAAGTAGAATGTGTAATAAAAACCATAGCCATGGGCATGGAGAATGATAGAAGGACTGAGTCATCAAGATGCTCTGGACACATAAATGGGCACGTTAAATTATAATCCTCTTGTACAGCCATTAGTAGATAATGCATACATACACCATAACCATTTAAAATTTAAAAGCTCATTACATGGGTTAAAATGAAGAGCAAGACAACACCAACAAACCAATAGACACACACAAAACCTTAATGAAGATAGATTTATTGTTTGCTTAGGCTCTTATCTTGAATTTTATGTCTACCTGTTGGATCTTGCCCTCAGGATACACACACACACACACACACACACACACACACACACACACGCGCGCGCGCGCGTGCACACACACACGTGTCAATACATGGAAATTGTAATGGCCTAGTTATATATGTTTTATGTGTTTTTATATTGCATATGTTTTGTTAATCATTTGAAGAAAGTGGCATGATCAGAATTAAAGACATACCTCATTTGAGACATGTATTTATTTCATAAAGCATTTTATAACTTAAATAAGTGGATAAAACTTAAAAGATATTCCCCAGAAAATGGATTTGGAATAAGTATATTGTCATATTTTCAGTGAAAGATGTTTTCCTCTTGTACCCCCTCATATTTCTGTTTATTAACATATATGAATTGACTGTACCTTGCCTTTTAAAGCCTTCTCAAAGGAATTTGAGATGACTTTAAAAAGGAACAGAGAAACAAACATTACCAGACATCTGGTATAAGTTAATCATTGCATTTGAAGAGCAAACTCAACTTTCTGTTTTTCCAGAAAAGAGGGAGTAGAGGGGCACATTGTGCTGTGTTTAGTGATGGGACCATATAACTCAGGGAGACATTCCTTTTTTCTTTTTTATTAGTAGGATATTGAGGATAAGGTAATAGTTGCTTTCAACTTGCCTTTTGAAAGAGTTAGAAAATGTTTTTCAGATGCACATTTTCTGTATTGACCAACTGTTTGATGTGAAAACTTACCATTGCAATTTTAGCTTAAAGAGCCTCACTGTGGGGTGGAGGGAGGAAAAATGGGAGAAAACATGGGAAAGGGTAACAGTGTTCAAGAAGTAACTACTTACTACCTTATGACTATAACTGTAACCCCTCTATACCTCATTCTGACAATAAAATAAAATAAAATAAAAAAGAACTTCACTGTCTTGTGAGTTAAGATACATATTTGCTTTTGTTCTCAGAAAAATGCCAAAGGGTGACTCGCAAATGTGGGAAGACTGCTAGTATTGGCAAACTTTCTTTTTTCAACCATCATCATAAAAAATCAGATAAAGCCATCTGATATATCATTCTGAATACTAAATCTAGGGGGAAGTTTGTTTTTTAAAGTGACACCTAGCAGACTAGCAGACTGCTTTTTTTTTGCAAATGAGAGAATATAGTTAGTAGACTGTAGAAAAATTAGATATACTTTGAATTGGATGATCAAAGTTGAAAGCATCACTGAAGATGCCTTTATATGTTTACACCTCATAGTGTTAGTTGAAAATGTATCTTTGGGAGGCATTCCACAGATAAAGCTTTAATGAGGAATGCCCTCTTTTTTTGTGGGGGGGTCTGAACTCAATGCCTAGGCATTGTCCCTGAACTTCTTTTGCTCAAGGATAGCAGGCTACCACCTGAGCAACACCTCCACTTCTGGATTTTATTTTTGTAATTTGTTGGGGGTAAGAGTCTTACAGACTTTCCTGCCTAGGCTGGCTTTGAACTTCAATTTTCATTTATCAGCCTCCTGAGTAGCTAGGATTACAGGGTAAGCTTAGTATGCCCTCTTTTAATAAGTATGATGAGGGGGAAATATTCCAAATGTCAGTGTCATAAAAGATAATGGAAAGGTGTGGAAATGTTTTAAAATTAGGAGGTTAAAGAGACGCAAAATCTAATGTAGTGCCTGACCCTAAATTGGATCCTGTATTAGAGAGGGAAATATGACTAGGTCAGGTGGAAAAATTGAAGTACTTAATGTTAGATGTATTTATATTGTATTATACCAATATTAAATTTGTTAACTTTTTGTTGTGTGAGGATTGTTTCTACTTACAGGAAATATACTCTGCAGGATGTAGAACAAGGGCCATAATATCTGTAATTTACTTCGAAGGCTCAGGGAAAAAAATAGTGTCCATTAAATAGAAGGAAAATAGGGAGAGGATGAAGGGAGAGAGTGAGGGAGGAGAAAAAGGAACATGTATGTTACAAAGGATAAAAATAATAGAGCTTAGGGAATTTATTCTAGAGGCATACATAGTTAACACATCCATTAGCTAGTTTCTCTCAATCAAATATCCTAAGTGAGCCTTTGGCAAATACTAGATCAAGTCAATTCCTGGCCAAATTGTCCATTTAACTGTCTGAAGGGTTAATATCCTGTTGATTGATGAGGAATCTTTGTATAGATCACAAATACAGGACAAGCAGCATTGACATTTTGTTGTGAAAATGTAAAGGCCTTATTTGTTATGTGTTAGTTTACTTTCTTATGAAGATGAGTCATAGAGGAACTTAAGTCTTTAATAGGTCAGTTACATGTTAGAAATACAGACAAAACTTTTATTAAAGTAAATATAAATGTGTTCTTGATGTAATTGCAAAGCATTTCTTCTTGACTAATAGTAGATGTAGACTGCACAGTATAATTCAATAATAAAGGAGTCATTAACTTCTAAAAATGAAGGAATACAGACACAAGATTTAGAAATTGAAGGGTGCTTAAAATTATACAGATCACTTTTCTTCTAAATAGAATTATATTCTCTAGTGTATGTCAGTCATCTAGACTTTATTTCAGTTATTAATAAAAGATCTCATTGCCCCTGATGGTAGCATTAGAGATATTTAGGAGTAGAATTTCTTTCTTGCTTTTTCCTTTCCTTCCCCCTGCTTTGCCTTGCCCTGCCCCTTATTAGTAGCTCAAGCTTGCCTCAAACTCATGATTCTTTTGCTTCAGCCTCTTAACTGCAGGGATTGTAGGTGTGCATTACCATGCTCAACTGAATTCTGAGCCCTCTCTCTTCCTCTCTCCCCACCCATTTGAACTCAAGGCCATATACCTACCATTGGAGCCACACATTCTCCACATTCTCAATCCTTTTTGCTTTAGTTATTATTAACTAGGGTTTCAGGTTTATGCCTGGGCCAGCCTAGACCAATGATCCTCTTAATTCATGCTTCACTGTAGCTGAGTGACAGGGGCATGCCTCCACACCCAGTTTATTGGTTGAGATAGAGTGTCACTAGCTTTTTGCTTAGGTTGGGGTCAAACAACCATCTTTCCAGTCTCCACCTCCCAAGAAGTTGGAATAACAGATGGGAACCACTTTGCCTGGCTTTATCTTCATTAGTTAATTGGTTACTAGGTCTTTAATCTACATATCATTCAGAAATCCATCAAGGTGTATTTTGATAGATGACTTACTAATCAAAATCAAGATATTCCATGTTTGTTGCATGGAATAACTTTCTTTTTCTTTCTTTCCTTCTCTCCCTCCCATCATATATCTATATAATCTGTCTGCTTGCCTGCCTGCCTGCCTGCCTGTCTGTCTGTCTGTCTGTCTGTCTATCTATCTATAAAAATGTGTTATGATCAAATCACGGCAATTAAATACCTTTTACTTTTCCACTACTTTTTTTTTATTTCCATGGAACCATAGTTTAGAAGAAAGCACTTTTCTAGGATGGAAGCATTCTCTGATTAGTTATTATATTTTTTAGTTATTATATTTTATAGCTGATAATTGTTACTCTTAAAAATATTTTTAGGAAGTGGTGCTGTGGCTCAAGGGGTAGGGCAGTAGCTTGGAGCTAAAGAGCTCAGTGACAACACCTAGGCTCAGAATTCAAGTCCCATGACCGACCAAAAAATAAATAAATAAGTACTTTTAGTTATATGTATTTATTTGGATGTCATTATTGGTTTCTTCCTTGAATATCCTCTTCAGAGTAAAAATCTAAGCTCCTAAATATAATGGACATCGTTGTGCTTTACGAGTATTTGATAGGTGGCTGTCATTGTCCAAATAATCTGGTTTTAATTCAGCATAAGACATAGCTTGCTTAAAAAGTAGAGATTGGGAGCTGGGAGTTTGGCCTTGTGGTAGAATTCTTGCCTAGTATGCACAAAGACCCACGTTTGATACACACACATAGAAAAAAGTCAGAAGTGGTGCTGAGGCTCACATGGTAGAGCTCTACCCTTGAGAAAGTCCAAGGACAGGGCTTAGACCCCTGAGCTCAAGCCCAAGACTGGCCAAAAAAAAAAAAAAAAAGAGATTTGAAAGGCAGAGAGGTAGCTTAGGAGATTATGAACAAGGGTACTTGGCTAAAAATTTATGCTTAAAAATATTTCCTTACTTGTACACTTTATTGGCAGATGTTACTTTGCTTTCTAACTTAAGGATTTCTATAGGATGGATTAGTAGGTCAATCTAGTCTTTAAAAATCCCTTGGTTTCAAAAAAAAATCTTTTGGTTCAATACATTGTAATTAATTTTTGGTAATTAAATCACTCTCCTTTTCTTTCAGATTGAAGTGGTGCCATGCAGCCAGAAGCAGAGAGGTGCAGAGTTCGAGCCAAAAGGCCTGACATGGCACTTTATGTCCCTAAAGCTCGAAGGGATGCAGCAGTCCTCAAGACAGCCAGTAGAGATAAAAACCGCTATCTTCCTGATTCTGTGCTGAAAGAACAGAAAGAAGATTGTCTTTCCCAACAGGAGATTTTTGTGGACAAACTGGAGACTGAAAGACTGAATGTGAATCTAAATAGAAAAGAGTATAATTGTAAGGAAGGCAAGAAATCTTCATCAAGATTAAGGAAAGACACATGCCATCAGAAAAGGAATAAAGATGGGCTTTATACTAAGAAAAGAACCATGGATTCCAAAGACATATTATCACAAGAACATCAGCAAAGAGTTCCAAGTGGCGAAATCATGTCTGGTGTGCCTATACAAAGACATTTTAAACCAAAGGTCATGGAATGTCTAGCAGTTCAAAATACAGCCATGGCAGGATATGATGAGGCACTACTATCACAATCTTCTTCAGAAATCAGTGACAGTCAACTTCTAAACAAACCATTTCAGAAGGTAGAATTCTGTGGTTTTAGTAGACATGAATTAAATGGAAAAACTTTAGAAGACAGAAATTTGGAAAGCAGAATTGAAACTGATGCTGAAATTGTGGAGATCCTCTCCCAGTTTCCCAGAGTTTGTACTACTGTGTTGACACCACCAGAGAGTATGCTCAAACCAGAAAAATTAAATTCTGATTCTGAAATCTTACAAAAAAGTATACAAACATCAGATGGAAAGTTAAAGCTTACCAGTGGAAGTCTCACTGCTGCGTCTGTTCCTAGAAGTCAAAATGATGTCATTGATCAGACTTGTATAGACTCTGAAGCTGAGACTATAGGTGATATAGCCAATAATACAAGTCTTATCTTGAGTCAGAAAGATGCAGATTCCATTCTTGATACTATGTGTCACATATCTCATAAAATACCTTTAGTCAGCAAATTGGAGAACACAAATGACATTATTGATCCAACAATGATTCGAGAGTGTGAGAATGACAGCACTGCTGATGATTTATGTGGAAAGTTTGAGCCTTCTGATACAACTGTCCTTGCTGATGAAACAGATACAGATAATGGGTCTAGGAGAGTAAGTGCCAGTGCCTGTGAGGCATGTACAATGGGCATTTCAGGTACCATATGTGACCACCTAATGGTAGGCAGCTCTTGTATAGTATCTGATGAAACTTACAGCAATATAAATACTTTCTCAAAATGTATAGGAATGAATGCAAATGGAGCTCCTCTTCAAGTACCTAAAAGTGAGAATGACTGTGAAAGGGTCAGCAGCCTGACGGCTTGCTTAGATATTTATGCTGAGAGTTTTACAGACTCAACAGAAAAGTTGATAGAGGGCTTGTCAGATTATGCTTCTTCTTTACCTATAAAGAAGATTGCTGATAGTAATTGTAATACTGTTTTGGACTCAGAACTCACTGTGTCAGATGGGACAAAAGTACTTTCAGAGAGTGCCTTTGGCTATGATCTGGGTAGTACTAATGATATAACAGGGGCATTGCATGAACTAAGAACTGCTGAACAGTTCCAAACAAAAGAACAAGATGAGTCAGAAAATATAGAATTTACAGTATCACTTCCTGATAGAGAATCATCTATAGAAATATCCGTGGAGCTGAAAGCAAATGAAACTTCTCATATACAGGGAAGTACTGCTAGCGAGGAGAGCTGGGAATCTATGTTTAATGATGATGGTGACTGTGTGGATCCTCGACTTCTACAAGAGGTATGTTCAGTTGAAATTGCTTGATGCTTAGGCAGTTTATTACTTTGGGCAACCTAGATTTTGGAAGTAAGTTTGGTAGACATTGTGTGTATTCATATATTCACTTTCATTCAATTTAAGAGTTTCTTCCAATAACTTAATAGGTTTATAGATTAAGAAAAGTATCTGATATTTAAAGGTTAAAACTATACAGAATTGAGCTGCATCTATTAATCAAGTCCTAAGAGATATTACTGAATATATTGAAGATGAATTTAGTGGATCATTGGCAATTTGATGAGGAAAGATAGAGGAGAGCTTCAAAAGGGCTTTTCTATATAGACAGGATATAGTGTACATGATCCATTTGGGAAATCATTTATAACTTGTTATTCCCATACATTTTATTTTGGTGGATGTTGGGATGTCCTTGATCACAGTAGAGGGAAAGTAGTAGAGAAGGAAAAGGTTAAAAGTTATGGCTGTATTTAAGGAGTTCTTGCTGATTTAAATTAAAGAATAAGTGACTATTGAGTATATGTAGACCATGTAAGTGATAATGACAAGCTGGCAAAGGCCAGTTCGAGCTCATAAATACAAAACATTAGAGTAAAGCCATCTTATAAATTCCTTAGCTCAGTCTTTCATTTTCCTAACTTAAATATTTACACTATATCCAATAGTTTCCTTGCTATAAATCAGAACTACCATTGCCAAATAGTAGAACTGCTTCCTCTTTCATTCCTTATTGTGAATTCACAGAACCTTTGCCTGCAAGGGAAAAATAGTTTTCCTGTAAAATTCCCATTCTATAAATGAGGAAATTGAAGCTTAGTGGATACACTTTTAGGAAAGTCAGAATCAGGACTTCAGTCTTGTTCTTTCATTTACATTTTGACTTTTTCTACCAGAGTAGAAGGGTTTTGTTTGGGCTATTCCAAAGAGGAATACTAAGTTATGAGTCTTTTATTTCTAAAGAATTAAATTATAGAAGTATAGAACTATTATCATATACCTATAAAAGAGGCACATGAGATTGCAGAGAGTGTAGCCTATTGAACAAAACTAACTTTCCAGTGTCAAGTAGTTCTATTCTGATGTTTTTGTAGAGAGCTCTTCCTACTGTCAAGTCTGGAAAACATTGACAACATTCCCTAGAATGTTAAAGTGCCGAGAGCAGCCTGAATGAACATCTTTTGAGATGAGAACCTTTTGAATTCTCATGCAAAATTGCATGCATATAGTGCATTTCTTCATGGCTTTCATCAGATTCACCATGTCAGTGGTTCTAATTCTTTTGGTAATTCTGGTACATATGAAGTTTGCTAGCGCTGCTCAGTAGGAACACAAGTGTATATCAGAATGTGAATGAGTAGTTACTGGTGGTAGTTGGCCCATCATCACAAAATCACTATTGAGCAGAGATTTGATACAAGTCAAATTTAAGAAACACTAATAATGGGGGAAGTTAGATAACAGAGTTAGGCTCTAAGACCCTCTAAGGTAACTTCCAGGGCCTGTTTAAACATTATTGTGATAGTAATATTCTGAGAGGTAATTTAGAAATATTGATTATGCTTTGGAAGAGGGAGGTTTGTGTGTGCATCTAGGTGTTTAGACATAGGTGCAAAAATTTAGGAATTTGATATGACTTAGTTAAAGCAGGGAATAATAAGAAAACAGTACAGATTATTTTAAGCTGAAGATAGCTAATGCCTCTGAGTCTTTAGAGGGACTTTGGGTGAAGTGGGGTCTATGTTAAGAATAGGCCTATATAAGAGCAGAAAAGAGGTAGATGGGCTGGTGCTGGTACCTCATGCCTGTTTTTCTAGCTACTCAGGAGGCTGAGATCTGAGGATCTTGATTCAAAGACAGGCTGGGTAAGAAAGTCTGTAAGACTCTGTATGTCCAACCACCAGAAAGCCAGACGTGAAGCTGTGGCCCATGATAGTGTTAACCTTGTGTGGAAAAGCTCAGAACTATGCGTAGGCCCTGAATTCAAGCTCCAGGACCAGTGCAAAAACAACAACAAAAAAAGGGAGATGTGTGTGAATACAGGCAAATTCAGCTCCAAAGTATACACTTTCCTGCTTTGTATTTTAGAAGATATAACAATGATAATACTCTAAAATGCTACAAATCCAGTAATATTTATTTCTTATTTGTGACTTTTGCTCTTCGTTTGTTACTTATATTGCCCAAACATGCTTTATTAAGTGCTAAACCAGACTACCTGCCTTGAAAATTTTCCAACCAACGTTTTTGGCTGTTTTCCCAGGTTGCCTATTTATTTGTTGATAATGCTGGACATATGAGGCATATCAAATGCTTCTAATAGGTAGGAAGCTGTGCTGTAGAATAAGGTGTGGCAGCCATTGGCATGTGAAGGAACTTCTTGTGCAGTTGAACCTCTTAAGACTATCCAAAAAAGGTAGAATATAATTGTCTCAGATTGTTCTTCTAGAACTGTAATTATTGATGAATTTTCAAAGATCACACTTAAACTCTGATTTAGAATGCTCAGAGAGTTAACTACTGGTAAAGGCAAAAATATTGACATGACTTTTTTAAAGTCCTCTAAGACCTTGGTACAGGACCATGTGATTCAGTTGTTCCACTTATGTCTATATATCAAAAGGCAATGATATCTTCATATCAAAGAGGTCTGCATATCCATGTTTATTACTATGTTATTCACATTGATTAAGATAAGGAATCAGTCCAGATGACCATCGCAGATAAATGGGTCAAAGAAATAAATATATGCACAATAGAACCTTACTTGTCCATTAAAAAGAAAAATGATTTGCAGCCAGATGGATAGAACTGGAGAATATTTATGTTAAGTAAAATAAGTTGGACAAAGAAAGATAAATTCTCTATGTTCTCTTTCGCATGTGAGTGCTTTAAAAAATGTCAATTTTCAAGCTGGGGAGGGAGATTGAATAACAGGTACTGAAACAAAGAGGAGTATTAAGTTGTAATGTTTTTCAGCACTGTAGCTACCTATAGTTCACAATAAATTGTTGTGTGTTTTGTGAATAATTACAAGAGTCTGAAGACTCTAAACACAAAGTAAATAGGAGATGTAAATGTTAGTTACCATTTGCTTAACTGTATACCTGCACTGAGAAAGTCACACCTCATGCATTTGTACAGTTTTCATTTGTCAATCAAAAAACTTTTGAAGCCTGGCAAGGTCGTACATGCTTAAAATCCTCACACTTTGAGAAGTAAAGGCAGATGGATTAAGAGTTTGAGGCCAGCCTGGGATACCTGTAGTGAGATTCTGTCTCTTATAAAAATTATTTAAAACTGGGGCCGGGAGTTTGGCCTAGTGGTAGAGTGCTTGCCTAGCATGCATGAAGACCCTGGTTTGATTCCTTGGTACCACATACATAGAAAAAAAACAGAAGTGGTGCCGAGGCTCAAGTGGTAGAGCTCTAGCCTTAAGAAAGTCCAAGAACAGTGCCCAAGCCCTGAGCTCAAGCCCAGGACTGGCAAAAAAAAAAAAAATTTAAAGCCAATTAAAAAAAAAAGTAACAGAGATCCACATTTTTACATTTTTCTGGGGTTTTGGTTTTTATATCTGTTTTTTCCCCCTTTTTTATTTTTCTTTTTTTTTTAATGTAGTGTGCTGAATGCCTCTTAATTTTGTTCAGATGACTGCAGAACCTGGAAAAGCTGTTGCTGCTATTGATAGATAACATGCTACTATTATTGCTCTTATATATAAATACACACACACACACACACACACACACACACAAACACAGATACATATAATTTGAATTTTTTGAAACCTTAGCTGTGCTAGTTTACCATGTTGAGTTGGCAGTGTATAGGAATTAATAGCCATGTTGCTATAGAAACATTAAGCTTAATTTTTTCCATTTATACAGAGATAAATGCACTGGATTATATAAAGTCTTATGTTTGTGTTTTTATTTACGAAAACTAATAAAGTGTTCTCTGAGCTGTGTGTGATGGCTCATGCCTGTAATCCAGTTACTCAGGAGGCTGAGATCTTAGGATTGTGGTTCAAAGCCATCTCGGGCACTAAAGTCCACGAGACTCTTATCTCCAATTAACCACCAGAAAATTGGAAGTGGTGCTGTGGCTCAAGGGGTAGGGTGATAGACTTGAGCTGAAGAACTCAGGGACAGCACCTAGGCTCAGAGTTCAGGTCCCGTAACTGACCAAAAAAGTATTCTCTGAATAATGAAAAAATCTTTGGAGTTGAAATATTGACTACTTTGATTTTATCATTAGACATTTTATACATGTATCAAATTATCACACTGTCCCCCATAAATAGGTACATTTTAAGTTTTTAGTTTTGTTTATTGTTTTTGTTTCTCCAATCCTGGGGCTTGAACTCTGTCATTGGGTGCTGTCCTGGGCCTCTTTGTGCTCAAGGCTAGTGCTCTACCACTTGAGCCATAGTGCCATTTCTACCTTTTCTGAGCAATTTATTGGCAATAAGAATCTCAGGAGCTTTCCTGCGTAGGCTGGCTTTGAACTGCAGTGCTTAGATCTTTGCTTCCTGAGTAGCTAAGATTATAGTGCCTGGCTTCAAGTATTTGTTTATTAAAATATAATTTCTGAGATTTTCTTATTAGCAATATAAGACTATACACTTTTATTGAGTCTATTCTGGACCTTCTAGCAAAGCCTATGATGTGGTCTGGGCCCTCTTATTTTGTAGCTAAGTTAACTAAGACTCAGGTTGGGTTGTTAGTGCCAGAGTTAATATTAGAATCAATGCTGCTGGGTTTCTAGTCCTGGACTCTATGATTTTAAGGTGAAGTTCTCATGAGAGAACTAAAGTGCTGTTTATGATCCACTAATTTTTTTTTCCATTTTTCCTTTCTTTTTTTCAGTTTGACTTTGGCGTTGCTGGGTTTGGTCCTAGGACATTATGTGTTTTAAGTACATAAGCTTATTGTGTACTTATCATTGAGCTTAAGTCTATATTTTCTCACATGCTAGTTGATATACAAGTTTCGATTTATGCATTCATTACTTACTTGCTGGAATTTCAACAGTTTTTCAAATGGTCCAAATATATAATATTAAACTAGGTTGTAAATTCCTGGTTGTCATTGTTCTCTTGAGCAGCGTTAGTGTAGACAGGATGACAAAGTTTGAAGAATAGAAAGGAACATGAAGACAGGGAATGGGATTGTTTATATGTAGAAGGATACTTTATAATGCCATGATTTTATATGAACAGTCACTTATATATTTCTCTTACCCTAGTTATCAGGGAACACGAAGAACAGAGAAAGCATTCAGGAGCCTAGATTTGATTATTACAACAGTGAACTTCCTGATATAGACCTCAGTGAATGTGAGTTCCCGCATGTCATTGAAATTTATGACTTCCCCCAAGAATTTCGTACAGAAGACCTTCTCCGAGTTTTTTGCAGTTACCAGTAAGTATTTACAAGCGATTACTATTGCTGGGGTAGTTAGAGTGAAGTGTTAATAGGTTCACTGAAAAATTATCTCTTGTTTTTGTATTCCTCATTGTTTACCTTAGTATTAGGTTTATCTGCTGTTTTTAGATCTCTTAGAAATGATGTACATCAGAAGTGATGACACCAATCAAGATGTATTTTATATATGAATTGATGCTAAATTGAACTATTTAAGGATAATAAATAATAAATTTATTTAAAATAATAAAATAAAAATTTTAAAATAAATATTGTATATCAAACTTCTGACTTCCTTGAAAATGCCAGATAACTTTGCTAGATCTCATTTTATCATTACAAATATCACTATTTTGAATGGCTCCTCAATCTGTCTTCATGGTGCTTTTAGTCCTTTCATATTTATTTGGATTTACATCTAAATATATATATATTTAATATTTGCTTGTTTTTATTGTATGTGTTTACTTTTCCTGTCCTTTTCTTTCTAGCCTTCTTTTGGATTGATTAGGTATTTTTTTTTCATTCCATGATTTAAGAAAAATGATGTGTTTGGTTTTTAGTAGTTCATACCGAAATTATAAAATATATATTTAATTCACTAATAGCTAAAGCTAGTTTTATGTCAGCTGTCTAAATCTGGTAAGGACTTTCAAACTTAATTTTCCTCCTCTTCCTCTCCTAGTTTATGTGCTTTTGTGAGTATTTGATTCTTTTCCTCCTATGGGGGTTTATCATTTAACTTAGTAATAAATAGTCTGCTAGTTACAAATTTGTTTTGTAAAGGCTTTATTTCTTTATTCTTGCGATTTACAGTATTGAGGATCAAATCCAGGGCTTGTACATGCTAGACAAGTGCTTTGTTGACAACTGAGCTATCGCTCAGATATTCAGCTTCATTCTTGAAAGATTTTTGCTGGGTATAGAATTCTAGATTGGCAGATATTTTTCTTTCTGATACTTGGAGATATTTTACTGTCTTCTGGCTTCTCAGTGATGAGAGGTCACCTGGCAGTCTCATCATTGTCACTTCTGATTGTAATCTTTTCTCTTTAAATGCTCTTAAGGATTTTTCTTTGTCTTTGGTATTCTTCTGGCACTGACATCTAGCTATAATTTCATTTAAGTGGATCAAGAACTTTAACATACTCCCATTCTATACCCTCTGAATGCACTTTACTAATGGAATAAACTATTTTCTGTTTTTTAGAATAACTAGTTTGTCCATAAATTATTCTAGTTTTTTGTTTATGTCTCCCAAAGGTAATTTTATGGAGACAGTTCTTCACATTCATATTCTATTCATTTAATGTATTAAATTATGTCACGAAACTATCAGGTAAGTGACCTTTAGAACAATTACACACACTGTTGATATGGATATAGTTGGTACACTTATAGAAGGTAAAATTCAGAAGTATACTTTTTATTCCTAGTTTTAAGAAAAAATAAACTACAGGAATCAGAAAAAGTATTAAGAAAAGGAATTAAGGAATTAAGAAAAATATTCAGGGTCTAGAAGAAAGTCAGTGTCAAGAAGGATTAATTGTACTTTCATGTTACTATCCTGATGTCTTTTTTTAAAAAAGGAATCAAGTTTATTGATAAATTGTTTATAACTTTAATGCTGGTGTTATAACTAAGCCCTACCACACCCCACTGTATGTGAATTTGATAGAACCTGCATCAAGATAGAGCTCCTAACGTTTTTGTGTGTGTGTGGGTGTGGGGCTTGGACTCTGTGCCTGGGCCTTGTCCCTGAGCTCTTCAGCTCCAGGCTACTGCCCTACCTCTGGGCCTGGGCATTGTCCCTGAACTCTTTAGCTAAAGACTGTTGCCTACCCCTGGAGCCAGAGTGCCACTTCCGCTTTTCTAGTAGTTAATTGGAGATAAAGAGTCTCCTGGACTTTCTAGTGCCCTGGCTGGCTTTGAACTGCTATCCTCAGATCTCAGCCTCCTGGGTAGCTAGGATTAGCCAAGTAGCAATTTTTTTTTTGGCAACTTGCTAAGCCTCTCAAAAGCTGCCATAGATAATATGTAAATAATTGTAAAATAAAGCTTTATTTATAAATGTAAGGTCTGCCGAAAGGAAACTCCACACAGTTGAGGAGAAGAGGAAAGAGCAGACTCCTGCCGCCCAAGATGGAGTTAGGCGAGCAAGAGAGCTTAGGGCGGGAAGTGAGAGATTTCATAGGGGGAGGGGTAGAGACACAGTGGAAGTGGATGTGATCTCAGAGGATGGGGAAATACCTCAGTGGGGACCTCCCACTAGCCCTAGGCATGCCAGTTGCCAGGGTTACAGGTGCTGGCCGGGAATTTCCAGGGTACAGGGGAGAGAGCCAAGGGAAGAAGTCATTGCTTCCAGTCCCTAACAATAAATATATGTCTTTTTTTTTTTGGTGGGTCAAGGAGCTTGAACTCTGGCCTGGGCACTGTCCCTGTGCTCTTCAGCTCAAGGCCTACCCTTGAGCCAAGCCCCGCTTCCCATTTTTTTTGTAGAGGTTAATTGAAGATAAGAGTTTCAGGTCCTTTTGTGCCCAGGCTGGCTTCGAGCCTTGTTCCTCAGATCTCAGCCTCTGGAGTAGCTAGGATTACAGGTATGAGCCTCTGCACCCAGATGTCTTTTCTATAAAGTAATAGACTAAAAATTACGTAGCAGTTATATACTTGCTTAGATAATATGTAAACAAATAATTGTTAAGCTTTATAAAAATGTCTTGTTTTTATATAAAGTGATAGGACTAAAAACATATGTAGCAGTTATATACTTATTTAATCAGTTAAACTTGATTTCTATACCTGAATGAGGCGAGTTAATCTCTGCCATAAATCTTACTCTTAATATGTAGTATAGGTCAGTTATTTGATTACAATTACATTAAGAACCAATATTAAGCTCTGATCAATTCATAACAGATCTTTTAAGGCAGTCTAAACTACCTTAGATTGTCATTAATAATCATAATACTTAAACCATGATTTTGTTGGTGTCTAGAATTTCTTCTAGAATAGTTAATTCTTATGAATTATTTCCTCTGTTTCTTTTAACCTTAACTAGCTATAAGACAGTTTTTCTGTAAAAGCCAAACTGATTACTAAAAAAGAATTTTAAAGTAGTATGAAATCCAAGGTCTGAAAGATTCTTCAGAACCCTTCTAAGTCTTTTCCCATCCAGTCTGTAAACTATTATAGCAGAGACTTTTACTGTTAAAATATTTCTTCAATCCATGGTCATTTATCATGATCAAGCTTATTCAGGAAATTTTCTGATTAGCCTCCAAAACTTACTTTTCCAACCAAGGAGTATTTTTGATCCATTGTTAAAACAAGAAGGTATCAACATTATTTTTCTTTAAAGGTCATATTTTAAAAAAAGCCTGTAATGTCTATGAGTCAGAAAAGTCAAGTTTCTGTTTTATTCATCAATATTATTTCCCTGATCAACATTACACTTAAAAGTGAGAGTACCATTCATTTATAAAATGCCTACTGAGTACTCAACTTGATGTTCTTGACCTGTCATAGATGAACTTACCATTTTTTACAACAATTTTGAGAAAGACTATGTCCATTTTTACGGATAGCAAACTCAACTTCAAGAATGATGAAAGCTTGTCACTGTCTGAAGATGGAGAACTGGGAGTCATTCTGGCCTTCCAGCCCATGTTCTTAGAGTCTATGAGCAGTTTGGTATTTGTAGCTGTTAAAATAACTGTTAACTAATATCTCTTGTGTTCATTATTCTGTTTCAAAATAAAAGTACTTGCCTCGTATTAAATAATCATCCCTTTTTGTCTTCCAGTCTAGTATGTTAATTTCTCTAATTGTGACCACTTTTATTCTGAAGTTTTCTGACTTTGCCACAGTTTTTCCTATTATTTTTCTTATCTCCCTTTAGCATACAAGAAGAAATAAGTAAACCTCTGTTTATAGTTGTTTCTATCATTACTTGACTTTAAAAAAAATTTGAGTGACATGTTGCATTGTAATCCCCTCTCTGTCTCTGTCTCTCAAGGACATACTTTATATTTGCATTAAGTCCAAGTGACCTTGCCTGACTACTCCTATATTCTTTATCTCTTCTCTGCTTTCTCTTTCCATCTCTTCTCATTTTCTGACTGTAAGAACATCTTTTATAAATAGAACATTAAATACTTTACCTTCCCAAGAGACTTGTGAGGATTAATTAGTTGATGTCTATAAAATGCTCCCAGGTACTTCTTTATGACAGTATATTGCTTTTAAATTTCAGTGGCTTCTCCTGTCCTCCAAGCTGTTTGTGTGTCATTAGTCCCATTCTACCTCTGCACTCATTGAGTGCTCCCTTTGTCTTATGAAATGCTTTGTAAGTGTCTATTTAAAAGATGTTTTATAAAAGTAAATTTTATTTTAAGAAATTGTTTTCTTCTTTACAGAAAGAAAGGATTTGATATTAAATGGGTAGATGACACACATGCTCTAGGAGTATTCTCCAGTCCAATTACAGGTATTCATTCAATGAATTTTAGTATTCCATTCTTACCATTTGTTTCTCCTCCTATTCTTATTTCTCTTCTGTTCCAGTCAGTGTCATTTTTTTTTTGGTGGGGGGTCATGGGGTGAACTCTGGACCCTGGGTACTGTCCTTGAGCTCTTTAGCTCAAGGCTACCCCCCTACACTTGATCCACAGCACCACTTCCCATTTTCTAGAGATTAATTGGAGAGGAGTCTCATGGCTTTGTAATGCCTGGACTGGCTTTGAACCGAGATTCTCAGATCTCAGCCTCCTGAGTAACTAGGAGCCACTGCACCGGCCCAGTCATTTTATTCAACTAATACATTAGACAGAATAGATGTTATTTAGAGAAATAGTTTCTTCCTTGCAAGGTAATTTGTGTTGATGTTGTGATAATAGTCATTAGGATGCACAGATAGCAACAAGTCCCAAGAAGACCTGTTATTTTTCCCCCTCAGACAGATGAATTTGAAGTGACCTACCCAATGAGAAATTGTAGTATATATGCTTATATGTTGAATATTTGGTTGAACCCTGTGAATATACCCCTATACATACACATATAATTGGGCTTATAATAGATCTGATGCAGAGGCATTCACAGAAATTAGAGACGTTAGAATGTTTCTGTCTGAAAAATATAGAATACACGTCTACAAACTTATTTTGTAAAGAGGCGAAATAGTTTTAGATGTAATAGAGCAAAAGGTCTGTCACTGCTTAACTCTGCTATGGTGGAAGACAGTCTACAAACAAATGGACATGATTCTGTTTTATTATTTATTTGTTCATTTATGTATTTTGTTTTTGTTAGTGCCAATCTGGAGCTTGAACTCAGGGCCTGGGAGTTATTCTTGAATTTTTGTGCTCAAGGCCAGCATTCTAGCACTTAAGCCATAGCTCCACTTCTGGCTTTTTGTGGTCAATTGGAGATAAGAGTCTCACAGATAATTCTTCTCCTTCTGGCTCTGAACTGTAATCCTCAGTTTTCAGCCTCTTGAGTAGCATCCAGCTCTTCCGTTTTATTTACAAAAACAGGTGGTTGGCTGAATTTGATCTTAAAGCCATAGTTTGTTGATCCTGGATCTAAAATAATCACTACCAATTTGTTCTTTGTCTGTATTTTCTGTATCTTATGATAACTTTTTCTTGTTATAAAAAAAATTACATCTAGAAATAGTTTCTAAAAACTAGTCTTAAAATTTCCTCTGTATGATGCCTTCTACTTCCTTATACTGATGTTTCCTTCCAGCTCGTGATGCTCTGGGTATTAAACATACCATGGTGAAGATCCGGCCCTTGTCACAAGCTACAAGAGCAGCCAAGGCCAAAGCTAGAGCTTATGCTGGTGAGTCATCTCTGCATTTCTTTCTCATTGATAATATTATTGTTCTTTTCAGTAGCTGTGTCCTACCCAGAATTCCAAAGACTTACTTTTCTTGTTAGGGGAAATACGCATTTTTTAAAAATAGAATTGAACCCAGAATCTGAAGCATGCTAGATAATCAGTCTGTACTCTTTTGAGTCATACTTCCAGTTCTTTTTATAAGACAAGGTCTCTATAATTTTGTCTGGGCTGTTGGAAATACTCCATCCGAATATCTACTTCAAGAGCAGGTGATGCTAACTGTAAATACTCTTGTAGCCAATTTGTGATATTGGTACCTAGTGTACCTGTTCTGGTTGTTTTTGATAAAGTTACTGAAAGAAAGTGTGTTAATGCAAATAATGAAGGCAGGATTGTTTGTGCTTTGCTGTGTTAATTTTCTCTGATCATCATCTATAAGGCTATATTAATTAATGCTGATGCAGCCCTTGTTAGTCCATTTTGCATGTTAATTACTAAGTTAAATCACTTGGAGCTGGATTGCTTTCACTTGATTCCTCCCTACTAATCCCTCCCCTTCTCCCATTCAGAGTTCCTCCAGCCAGCAAAAGAGCGACCTGAGACTTCAGCAGCCCTAGCCAGAAGGTTGGTCATCAGCGCCCTTGGGGTTAGAAGCAAGCAGAGCAAAACAGAACGAGAAGCAGAGCTTAAGAAACTGCAAGAAGCCCGAGGTGAGTTGACTCTCTGATCTTCCCTAGTCCCCCCGCAGAGCTCACCATAAGCCCTGTGTTTAAATAATGAAAAAAATGAATGAAGCCCATTGCATTTTGTCATTTTCATTTTCTAGAAACCTTTCAAGTATATACTAAATACTAAAGTATTTTCAAGCCTTACATTTAGGAGGAAAACATTTCCTCCTATTCCTCATACATACAGGGGCATTCTGTTCCATACTCTGATTATCTACACGTAGGTTTGACCTTCTCAGCTCATTTCTGGAATTTTCTAGTTTTGCTCCAAGCTCTGAGAAAAATTACCTGTGAAGACATAATTGTCTTTCAGACAGAAAACCTTATTTGCTGTGGTTTTACTGGGTCATGATTGCTATGCTGTTGTTGCCATGATGTTATCAAATGGTTTAGATCTTGGGTAGAAGACAACTTAAGGAAAAGCTGCAACTGGCATTGGTAATAGTAACTGTAAAAGAGATGTTTGTCTTTTTAAAGACAAAATTGAATAACTCAATGAGAATACATCTAGATTCTCTTGTCTTTTAATTATTCTCTAGTACCTAAGAGTTCATGAAAACATCTCCAAATTCACAAGCAGGGATTTTCTTTACTTGGAATTGAGGTTAAAATAAGTCTGTTCTTTATAAGCTGTTGAATTGTATGTAAAGACTTGGAACTCAGACTTGACACTTAAGTGCTTTTTATCAACCTTCAGGCTTTAGACAGTCTTATTGCCTTAGCCCCAAGATCTGTGAAATCTGTGGAGGCAATTTATTCTGAAAATTCTACTTGCCAAGAAGTAACTTCATTTTTCTATTAAACCAATTGAAGTTTCACACTCCTTGTTTATTGCCAGTCTAACAAGGCCATTAATACTTCCTGTCCACTCTGCTTTGGTGATAGCAGGCAGCTTTCGGACTCTCGGCTGCACTGGCTAGATAACCAATAACAGAGTGTGTCATGGCAGGTGCTAGAGTTTCAGAGTGGGACCCAACGAATTTTTGAAACCTTAATGATTATACTGAGGCAGTTTTCATTTTGGGGGTGCATTGTTTAATCAAAGTATCTCATAGAAGCAGGAGAAGATTCCCCTGGTCTTTATAGATGGTAATGGAAGAACTAGATTTTAAAACCATTCAGTACGCTTAACCTGTTATTGGTTATCTCTGGGGAAAATAATTGTACATGACAGTTATCCCAAAAGATGAGCTGAAAGATGATACTATGGCTCAGTGGTAGAATATTTGCCTAGCATGCAAAAAGCCATGGGTTTGATCCACCTGTACTGTATTGAAAGAAAGAAAGAAAAAGAGAAAAGAAATGAAGATGAATAGAGAGCAATAACAGCAATATCTAAAGAAGATATCTCCCTTTGCAATGTACCATGCTTTCCTGTTGGTATAATATTATAAATCTTTTCAGTTACTGCAGCAGTTGTTTCACATGATCTAGGTATTCTGCTGTAGCTATCTGTAGACATATTAGCATGCAGCTTTTCTGGGAAGTATTTATTTTAAATATATGCTTTACTGTACAAAGGACAATTCAGTGATGCAATTAAAAATGAGACTGTTGGCCAAGTATTGTGCCTTATTAGTTTTAAAAAGGCCTTACTTCATTTATCTTCATTTGGGAGGATAAGAGTATAGTATAGCTATGTTGCAGGTTATGCTCAAACTTGGAAACCTCCTGCCTCAACCTTCTGGATAGTTGGGACTCAAGAATACCTTTATTTGTGAATAGAGATCCACTGTGATAGGTTCTTCCCTATTGATGCATAGATTATAGAAGATCCTTGTTTGTCTTACTTTAGAGATCTCCTCTTAATATTTGAGAAAACGGAGAATTTCAAGGTTTCTCTCTGGTACCTTTCAGTATGAACAGATACTCATATGGTTGCCTACATAGAGTCTATATTTCTTACCTTTTTTTTCCCCTGTGGGAATTAAAAGAACTTTTGACGTACTGAAAAAAACAAAAAATATTTTTGTTCCTAGTGAGATCAGTACAGCATAGTTGATAATTTTATTTACTCTAAAATCAGACTATCTGTGTAGCTTTTCCATTTACTAGCTATGTGACCTTAGGCAATACTTATTTATTCTTCAGAGGCCTCTGTTGCCTTGGCCATAAAAATGGGAAGCAGAAAAGATAATTTATGAAGGGCCGGGAATTTGGCCTAGTGGTAGAGTGCCTGCCTAGCATGCACGAAGACCCAGGTTCGATTCTTCGGTACCACATACATAGAAAAAGGCTGGAAGTGGTGCTGTGGCTCAAGTGGCAGAGTGCTAGCCTTGAGAAAAGCCCAAGGACAGTGCGCAGGCCCTGAGCTCAAGCCCAGGCAGGACTGGCAAAAAAAAAAAAAAAAAAAAAAAAAAAAGAAAGAAAGAAAGAAAAGATAATTTATGAAAGATACTTAGTCATCAAAAATCATGGGAACTTTTGCTCCTGTTTCAGTTGGTCTATAGTAAGTATATGGTAAATGTTAGTAGCTAGTATTTAAGTATATGATGTTAGTAGCTATATGTGTGATATTAGCAGTATTACTAATAGTAGCAGAATGTTAAAGTGTGACTCCAAGACAGACATTAGCATGTACATTTTTATCATTATTCTATTTTTAAAGTTTTATAGTACTGTCATCTCCTGCTCATCTACCCTGTGCCAAGTACTGTCTTCTCCATTTATGAGAATTAGGAGAAAAGGTTTTGTTCTATTTACCTTGAGTCAGGAGCAAATTATGAACTGTATTTACATATTTTAAGCAATTATTTTTCTCCCCTCTCTCCTTCTTTCCCTTTTCTCTTTCCCTGCCCCCCTCTCTGTCTTTCTCTTTCTCTGTAGAGCCATGTTATTGTTCATGTTAGTCAAGTACTCTATTGCTGAATTACAATTCCAGCCTCTTCTCTCTTTCATTTCTGAAGATTTTAAGATTAAAAGACATAAAAAAAGGTTTTGTTGAAGAAAAGGTCTGAAAGGAAATTCCAGGCAGTGTAACATGTTGTGATAGTATTGTGTCATGATCACTATGATAGATAATATTATCTGCAGTTTAGAGCTGGCCTAGAGAAGCTAAGTAACTGGACTAAAGTTGCCTACCAAGAAAAATACGGGGAGAGATTTGATTGTAGGTCTTTCTAATGAAAACTTATATTCCTACTACAATAGTATAATCTCTCTTGAAGGACTTTTGGGGAAGTTAAGTTTTTTATTCTCCTAAGAGAAAACATTTGTAAAGATATGTAAATGTGCAGGTGCCAGTGACCCACACATTCCTACCTACTCAGGAAGCAGAAGTCTTAAGAATCAAGGTTTGCAGCCAAACCAGGCAGACCAATCCAAGAGATTTAGCTCCAGTTAACCAATAAAAAGGCCAGAACTTGGAATGTCAAGTGGTAGAGTGCCAGCTTTGAGTGAAAAAAGCCAAGCTAGAACATGGAGTCCTGAGTTCAAACTAGTACCAGCAGCATAAAAACAAAATAAGAAAAAGCAAACAAAAAAAAAGTTTAAGTTTCTAGAGAATAAAATGTGATAGGCTTCTTTTTAGTTATATATACCAGTGGTTAGCTTATGTGATAATCCAAATTCCCTCAGACACAAGTGGATTAAGAAAATTTGGGGGCCCGGGAGTTTGGCCTAGTGGTAGAGTGTTTGCCATACACAAAGACCCAGATTCGATTCCTCCATACCACCTATACAGAAAAGGCCAGAAATGGTTTTGTGGCACAAGTAGTAGACCTCTAGTCTTGAGAAAGCCCAAGGACAGTGCTTAGGCCCTGAGTTCAAGCCCCAGGACTGGCAAGAAGGAAAGAAAGAAAGAAGGAAAGAAAGAAAAAAGAAAGAAAGAAAGAAAGAAAGAAAGGAAGGAAGGAAGGAAGGAAGAAAAAAGGGGAAAAAAGAATATGTTGTGTGATGTATATAATGGAATTTTATTTATCCGGAAGAATATGTCATTTACAGAGAGATAGATGAACCTGGAAAGAGTCATATTAAGTAAAATAAGTCAAACTCAGAGAGACAGAAAACTTGTGTTTTCTCTAATAAGGAAGTTAAACTTAAAAATATAATCATGTATAAAAATATATACAGGGTATATGCAAATATACATGAGCAAACTGATTGAAGTGTAATATATGCAGGGGTCCATTTCCATGGTGTAATTCCTTTGAATAATTAATGAATAGTATAACAAAATGACTGAGCGCAGACGGAACAACAAATGGAGAAGTAATGGTGGGCTAATTCAGTTAGCTTACTCAGATGTATGTGTGGAAAGTAGAAGTAGGCGACATGGGAGAGTGGTGGGGATGTGACGTATGTGAGGGAGCAGAGGATGATGGAAGGGGTGCTGCTGATCAACATGCACTGTGAAATTGAAACTCTATTACACAACTATTTGAAAATAATAAAAATGTAAAAATACTCCCATGGCACACATGGTAGTGTGAACCAGTTTCTTTTTCTTTTTTCTTAGTAGAAATATAAAACATCTGGACACCATTCTGTTCTAACAACTTTTAACTATAAAGATCAAGGGCAGATTGTTTAGGAGTAATGGAATCCAGGGTGAAATAGAAATTTGGCCATCAATTGGCTATATGACCCTGGGCAAGTCCATTACACCTCTCTTTGCTACACTTTCTAAGAAAGTGAAAATAATGCTTATCCTACCTAATCATGGAGAATTTCAGCACAATATATTTTTACATAAGTATGGATATTTTAAAAGGTGCAATATAGCCAGGTGATGGTAATCCTAGCCAGTAATTCATGCCTGTAATCCAAGCTACTCAGGATGCTGAGCTCTGAAAATTGTGGTTCAAAGTAGCCTGGAAAGAAAGTCTATGAAACATTTACCTATAATTAACCACCAAAAAACTGGAATTGCTGCTGTGGCTCAAAATGGTAAAGCACTGACCTTAAGCAAAATAGCTTAGGGACAGTGCCAAGGCCCTGAGTTCAGTCCCCAAGACTGACCAAAAAAAAAAAAAAAGTGGTGCTTAACTATGAGAATTTCTGTATTGCAATAATATGAAACAATAATGCAATAATGCCAAATTTTTATTGTATGTTTCTGCTGTCTTCATTATACATGGCATGTATTTCTTTTTTTTATTTTTTATTGTAATTAATAAAAGGGTTACATGATATTTGCCAGATAGAAGGTGCATTAATTCACATATATTAATACCCTTTCACATGTCTTGGTACCCATTACCCTCCCACCCACCATCCCATGGCATGTATTTCTAATCAGTCACAGTTACCATATGTTCATAAACAATGTATGAATAACATTGGCTTTTTTAGAGTTTTTTTTAATGAATGTTTTTATTTTACTTCTGAATTTTGTTTAAGTCCTTCCTTTTCCCTTTTTCTTTTCGACAGTCCTGGGGCTTGAACTCAGGGCTTGGGTACTGTAACTGAGTTTCTTTTGCTCAAGGCTGGCACTCTACCACTTGAGCCACAGCTCACTTTCAGCTTTTTCTATTTATGTGGTACTGAGGAATCAAACCTAGGACTTCATGCATGCTAAGCAAGCACTCTGTCAGTAAGCCACATTCCCAGCCCCCATTTTTTTTTAAAGCCCATAGTTGACCATTGTATTTGAAACATTCCTTCTTAATGAATTTATAGTCTGTAATTTCAAGTTTTAAATACTTTTTCTGCCAGTATTTTACCATCCTACATGGGTTTTTCTACCCTTTTAGTGAAAGATAATACCATAATTTTTAATAAGGAGATTAGAAAACTTAAGGAACTTCTGGGAAGAATTGAGGAAGTTCCCAAATAATTTTCAGCAAGTCATGTGTACATATCAAGAGGAAGCTTAGTATGTAGTCCTTAAACATTAGTCCAGCAGAGTATATAGCAGATCAGGGATATATACTAAGTAGAAAATAAAATCATCAGTCACCCTCGGTGCTTTGTATTTGGACTAATCCTTTGTTTTAAACCAGTGATTCACTGAGTGATAAAGCCACATTTTTAAAAGCTGAATCTGAGAATACATGTAAAAACTTCCCATGTTCTATTTTCCAAACATTTGATTCTTACCTAAAATTAGAGATAGATATTATTGTTTCTCAGAATAAGCTACCCTATAATTTTATTTCAAAATTTGTTTCCATTTTACTCTTGGGAGTAAGTGATTAATTGGCTGGCTCCAAAAGGCCATCTTTTGGTTCATAGGCCTAAAAGACAGAGTAAGTAAACAATTTGATTATCTAGTTTGATTAATTAAACCACTGAAACCTTAAAATCATCTGTATAAGATACTTAGTCAACTATAATAAGATAAATTTCACCACAGTTGATTCCTCCTGGAAACTTTTTTACACATTCCCTTACTCTGAAATGCTGTATTACTGTCTCATAATCTAGGCCTTCAGGTAATTTCTCAATGTCTTTTCTTCCTGTTTATACGAAGTTCTCTTCATTTCCAACCCTACTTTTATTGTGACATCTCTCCTCCCTGAAGGAGGGTCACTTCTCAGGGAAGAAGGGTATCATATAGTGTCAGTTGTTTTTGTTTTCTTGAGACTGGGTCTTGAAATACAGCCTCAGCTGTCCTGAAACACACCATCCTTTTACCTCAGCCTCCAAGTGCTAAGGTTAGACATGTACTACCACACTTGGCTCTTGGTTGCTCTTTAATAAACTCCTAAATCAGAGATAAAAATATCAATCATAAGACCAACTGACCAGTTTGCCAAGTATTGCTTAAAATAAATATCCTGTGTTTCTTTGTAATAATCATTCTCTCTGGAGTTAAATACCTCCTGATGAGATCTAGATTGTATTTTCCCAGTCTGTTAATGATTAAAATCTGAAATGTTGCTAAAATTAAGGGTTACATATGCTATGTCTTGACCTATGCGGTCTGTCATACCATAAAAGAAAGCAATTAAATTAACTGTTCTTTCTCTTCACAAAGTGTGTTGATTATTACTCTGTAGATGACTATACAAGTAAATTTTCTGATCATTTTTCTTAGGTGTGGAAGTAAAATTTAAGTCTATCATTTGCAGTCCTTTTTTATTCATTTTTTCGATATGACAATAAATTGGTCCCTTTATATTCCCTCAGTGATTTCAAATCTACTCACTGAATGTAGTCATTTCTGTCCACTTGTTTATAGGGGAGAATGAAAGTCTTTTTTCAAATGTAGAGTCTTTTTTGCAAATGTAATTATCTCCTGCTAAACCCCTATTTTACTTTAGTTCCTTATCCTTATGGATTTCTATTTGATCAGTTTCCCATTTTTTTTATTACTAGAGATAAAAGTTGTAGGAGTTATTTTTCATGCAGTCTACTAGCTACTATCTGCTTTCTTTTCTCTTTATTAAAGGAACAACGTGTTTCTGTCAATATTTATTTTAAATATATCTTTTCATTTTAGACATTTCAGATTATATTTTCAGATGTGAAGGTAGTAGAAAGCTTAATGCTTAAAATTAAAGACCTTGGTTCCAGCTTCAGTTTTCACTGATTATGCAATGTTAGAGAAATGACTTGTTTCCCAAGTTTTTGTTACTTGCCTTAAAATTAAGGTAGTAGCTAGGTACCAGTGGCTCACACTTGGAATCCTAGCTACGCAGGAGACGAAGGTCTAAGGATCACAGTTCAAAGTCAGTCTGAGCAGAAAAGTCCATGAGACTCTTATCTCCAGTTAACCATAAAGAGCTGGAAGTGAAACTGTGACTCAAGTAGTGGAGCACTAGCTTTGAGCTTCAAAGCTCAAGGACCATCCCCAGCCCAGAGTTCAAGGCCTTGAGTTAGCATGCTCATGTGCATGCGTACACACACACACACACACACACACACACACACACACACACACACACACACACACACACACACACACACACACACAAGCTCTCAGTTCTTTGAAGTCTCATTCTACCCTGTATTTTTCTCTCACTCTCCTTTTTTTTTTTTTTTTTGCCAGTCCTGGGGCTTGAACTTAGGACATGAGCACTGTCCTTGGGCTTTCTCAAGGCTACCGCTTTACCACTTGAGCCACAGCACCACTTCTGGCTTTTGCTATGTATGTGGTACTGAGGAATCAAACCCAGGGTTTTGTGCATGCTAGGCAAGCACTCTACCACTAGGCCACACTCCCAGCCCTATTCTGTATTTCTCTATGCTGTTGATGTTATGTGTTTCTTATGTTTTTTCCTATTTATTTGTACATGTTGGTTTGTTTTCCCACTCTTCCTAGTTCTGTCATGATTTGCCAACAGAATTTTTCTTAAATTTATTTACACATGATTGGTAACACAGAGCTTTAGTTTTATAAGAAAGCATCAGCACAAGCTGTGTTTCAGATTTGTGAACTTATACAACTTCAGAAAGATAACACCGTATCTTTAATATGTTTCATAACACTAAAATCAAACACATTGACATTAATATTTCTGTGTCAAAGTGTGTGATGACTATATTAAATGGAATACATAAAGACTGAAACATCTTTATAGTCTATCAATGAATTTAGACCCAGTCTTTAAAATAAAAACAAAAGCTTTACTTTCAGAACTGTTTTGGATTTTAGAATTGTGAATAATGGGACAGTCATAGTTTTACATTCTTTTTTTTTTTTTTTTTTTTTGCCAGTCCGGGGCTTGGGCTCAGGGCTTGAGCACTGTCCTTGGACTTTCTCAAGTCCAAGGTAGCACTCTACCACTTGACCCTCAGCACCACTTCCGGCTTTTTGCTATGTATGTGGTACCGAGGAATCGAACCGGGTCTTTGTGCATGCTAGACAAGCACTCTACCACTAGGCCAAACTCCCGGCCCGACAGTCATATTTTTGACACTATGGATATCTTATAATTTTCCTTATTGTCTTTTTGATTTGTTTATTATTAAAAGTTTGAGTTTTAATAGCTCATTCTTTTTGTTTTTTCCTTTCCTCGGAACTGAGACCAGTTTTTCAATGATGTATCCAAAGATACCTTGCAGTTAACTTCTCTATGGGTTTAAGCATCAAACTACACTACCTACCTTAGAAATGCTGGCATCCTTTGGACAAGTCAGTTATACTTGACTCTATCTCCTGGAGAATCTTAGACCAGTCAAAATCTGCCTTATAGCTGAGTCCCCCATTTCTTGCCACTTGTAACTTTGCTGCTATGTTCAGATAATGCCACAAGATGGTGCCCAAATAGCAGGGAATTTCTGTTGCTCACATTTCAAAGTGCCAGTCAGTTTCCCTTAAAGTACAGTCAAATATAGTTCAGGAACTTTGTTAGGGATTCTGCTAATTTGGAAAGATATGTTGAAATAGCAAGTGTCACTCTAAACTCACCTTGATTTCTGTAATAAACCTGTCTCATGACTACAAAGTCTTTTATAGACATTATCAACCTAGAATAATAGTGTCCCTGAAAAGACGCATATTTAGGCTTATCACCTGCATTTTGTACTATTAAATTAACCTGGTCATAAAATTAGAGCTAATATTATGACATCTAACAGCATTTGGACCACCCAACCATGTATGTTATTTTGGTTGGGAGGATATACAAGATCTTGCTATGATACTGAAGCTGGTCTCAATCTCTTAGGATTGAGTGATCCAACTGCCTTCACCTTCTGGAACTACAGGCATGTACTACCACTCCTAGCTTGTATTTTCTCAGGTCTTAGCTATAAACAAACAAACAAATAGAAAACCAAGTTTCTGCCAGGTGCTCGTGGCTCATGCCTGCAATCATAGCTATTCAGGAGGCTGAGATCTGAGGATCACAGTTTAAACTAGCCTGGGCAGGAAAGTCCATGCGACTTTTACATCCAAAAAATTTAAGAACCAAAAAACTGAAAGTGGAGCTATGACTCCTCTTGAGCAGAAAAACTGAGACAACGCCTCAGCCCTAAATTCAAGCCCCACAAATGACACAAAAAGAAAAGAAAAAAAGGAAGAAAGGAAAACCAAGTTTCTATATTAAAATTAGAGGTAGATTGTCCAGGTTTGTAGTCGTTTGTTTTTAGAAGCAGTTCTTTCAAGCTGGGTGCAATGGCTCACACCTGTAATCCTAGCTAGGGGTCTGAGATATGAGGATCAGGCTTCAAAGCCAGTCCAGGCACTAAAGAGCGTGAGATTCTTAGTTCCAATTAATCACTAGAAAACATGAAGTGGCTGTGGCTCCAGGGGTAGGATGGTAGCCTTGAGCTAAAGAGCTAAGGGACAATGTCCAGGCCCAGAGGTAGGGTAGTAGCCTTGTGCTGAAGAGCTGAGGTACAGTGCCCAGGCCCAGAGCTCAAGCCCCATAACCCACCCCCACAAAAAAGCAGTAGTTCTTTCATTTTTACCAATTATATATGGTAATTTTTCCATATTGGAATTGTGTATTCTTGAAGATGTTTGGTTCCTGGAAGTGCTCTGCAGAAATTTGGTTTGCCTCTGAAATATTTATTCAATAAGTTTGTAGTAGGGAAATATGAGTGGAGCCCAGTGGCTACTATTTCAATTTGAACAACACAGTGAAAAGAGACTATTAAAACATATTCTTAATCCTTATTGAAACATTTATAAACAACAGTGCCCTAGGAATAATGAGATGTTATTCTGAAGTATCAGTCACAGTTGAAAAGTTGGAAAGTAGAAGTAAAATAAATACATACTAGGAAGACTCAAAAACCTAGATCTTGCTAGATTCTGCGTGCATGCATGCCTAAGGGCCTGGGCACTGTTCCTGTGCTTTTTCACTCAGGGCTAATGCTCTGCTGCTTAAGCCACAGTTCCACTTCTGGATTTTGGGTGGTTAATTGGAGATAGTAGTTTCATGGGCTTTTCTGCCCAGGCTGGCTTTGAACCATAATCCTAAGATCTCAGCTTCCTAAGTAGCTGGGATCATAGGTGTAAGCCACCAGCACCAGGCTCTGCTTACCTTTATTTACAAAAGTACTGAGGTTTGGACTCAGGGCTTTGTACGTGTTAGGCACATGCTCATTCTACTGCTTCAATTTTGCTAATAAGCATTTCACTTTGAATATTTTAAAGATAAGATCTTGCTTTTTACCGGGCCTGCCTGAGCTGTTATCCTTCTATTTATGCTTCCTGTGTAGCTGTTGGGATGATAGGTATATTCCACCACACCCAGATTTTTCTGTTGACATGGGTTCTCATAAACTTTTTTGCTTGGACTCATGTGTTATTGTGACACCCTTCTTCCCCCATTCTCAACCTCTCTATAGCTAGAATGAAACATATGTGCCACTTTTTATTTTTATTAGTCCTAAGTCTTTCTTTCTTATTACATAAGAGACATGGTGGGTCTGGAGGTATGACTCAGTTGGTAGAGTATATTCAAGGCCCTAGGTTAATCCTCAGTACCACACACACATGCGCATGCACACACACACAGAAATGAAAATGATTTAGTACTCTGCATTTCTACTTAAAAAATAACAAAACACATGGACAGTTAAAAGAATTAACCCCTAGGATCAGAGTAAAAGGTAACTAGTAAATCTGCCTGTCTCATGATTAGAGTATTTTGTAATTTGGATTCTAGTTTTATGAAGTATACAGTCATGTTTAACATTATGCTTTACTTAACAGAGAGAAAGCGATTGGAAGCCAAACAACGGGAAGACATCTGGGAAGGCAGAGACCTGTCTGCAGTTTGAACATTGTTCAATGAAAAGGATAATTCCATGCATAAGGAAGTGTTTCATAGTCTTCAGATAAGAGGATCATTCTAGAGCTGTGTATGAGCTGAGGTACATGTTAAAGAAAAAAAGTGGTCAAGACAAAGACTGACAGGGCTTAGAGAGAAGGTGAACTCTTGTGCTCATTCTAGTTGCATTTCATTGGGTCTTTCCTTACTGTAGTAGATACAGAAGGGAACTATCAATTGAGAGGAAACATGGAAGATGTGGTGTCCTAGAATTCTCTGGAGAGGGTCATGTACACATCGTGTTTGTGCGGTTCATACTTCCCAACAGGTCTAAAGCAAACGAAGAGCACGACAGAGGATTTAAACCTGCAGTGATGGGAGATTCAGGCCTTGTAAAGGCAGATATTCCTTAGTACCTCACAATGCCAAGTATAGCAACACTGGGGGCAAGGAGGGAGCAGTTATGACAAAAAGAAGAATGTCTGGTGTGTGTGTGTGCCATACACAGACTTGCTCTGCAGTCCCAGCACTCCAGTGATGGTGAACAGCAGCAGCTAAGGGTATTTGGATTCCCGAGTTCATAGTGATCTCAATGCCTGGGGCTGCTCCAGCTGCACTGCAGCCAAGGGTCTGCCAGCTTTCTTCTCAAAGGATGCCAGTCCTGGAGAGTTGTGTGCCAGTTCCAATTTAAGCAGCAATATGTTGCAAGAGGGAGACATTAAAGGCCATTTTATGACATATATCATCCTGGTATTTATCAGTTTTTGTCTTTCCCACAAGAAAAAGCAGGAGACAGCCTTTCCTTTTCATGCCTATAATGCCATGCATGGTTTAAGTCAATCTATTGCTTTTGTTGAACCTCAGTGAATAGAGTGCTGACCATCACTGCCCCAGTATATACTCCAAAAGCGACATATCTTTGGATTGGTAGGTTGCCGCTCCTCTGACCTTGACCTTCTTGTGCACCCGAACCTCCTGTCCTTCCTCCTTGTCTCTGTCAAATTTGACAGCCTGTAGAAAACATCTGGCACACAGCATGTTCTTGGTATGATCTTCTCAGCTGTGTCAGAGGCACTTGGCAAGCAGCACCAGACCATCCATTACAGTGAGAAGCAGCAGGATGAAATAAATATCTATAGGCAATGAGAGATTCTCCAAAGGACACATGCAGTACAGGCCATCAACTCAGACTCCATCTACCTCATAATCTGCTTTTTCATTGTGTTTAGATAGGACTTTTGCACTGAAGAAAGGGTAGTGCCAGACCATAAGAGCAGAACTGACAGAATCTCATTGTGCTTTGTACTAGGCCAAAGCCTCCTTTTTATTTTTCATTCTATGATTTAGTGCTCATGACAATGATAGATTATTAGCATTACCTAGAATATGGTAGAGTAGAACTCTGTTCAAACATTCCTCAAATGACATTGGCCATGGGTCTTAGTCCCGGTGTAACTGCCTGTTACTGTTCCAGTCCCTGCTCATAGTTCCTCAGCATTGTATGTCTAATTCTTGGTCAGGTATTCCATTGTTTATGTTCAGTGCTTCCAGGTCAAGCTTGGACGAGTATATAAGGCATTCTTTTGACCCTCTGATACTTTGTCTGCCTTTTGCTTATAGCTGTTGGACTTTAGTTTTGTATTCATGGAACAGATTCTTCTAAGATGATAGGTCTATTTGAAGAGTGTAGCTTCTTTGAATGAAAATTCAGGGAAGGGAGTTACAGTATGACTTCATACTGAATAGTATGTTTCTGAGATACCTTTGCTCTGTTTTGGTTCTTTCCTCCCCTCTACCCCCCCTCAAGTGCTGGGGATCAAACTCAGAGAGCCTCATGTGTTAGGCAAGTACCCTACTACTGAACTACATCCCCAGCTGATGTGTTAATTGTCTAAACCTAAGAGTGATCTTGCTTGTAAAAAAAAAAAAAAAAAAAAAGGTAAGTGTTCCTATCACTTGCCTCTGATGGTATGTCCCCTATCTGATTGTAATTTACTTTTTAAAGCATTGTTAATGGTAACATGTTTATTATATCCTGTTTGTATTTCTTTTTGTGTGTGTGTGCTAGTACTGGGGCTTGTACTCGGGGTTTCATGCTCTCACTTGGCTTTTTGCTGGTGCTTTACCCCTTGAGCAACACTTCTACTTCTAATTTTTCCCAGGTTATCTGGTGCTGAAAATCTGTCAGACTTGTCTGCTCAGGCTAGCTTCAAGCCACAGTCCTCAAATCTCAGCTTCTTGAGTAGCTAAGATTACAGGCATGAGTCACTGGCAGTCTGTTCCAGTTTTCTTTTAATGTTCATAATTTTAAGAAGTTACATTTATTCTCATTTTAATACAGTGCTGTAAAAGCTTGTGTGTTTGTTTTTTCAGCCGACAGCCACTCTTAACTCTCAGGTTTATACCACAGAAAAAGTTTTTTTTCTTTGCCAGTCCTGGTGCTTGAACTCAGGGCCTAAGCTCTGTCCTTGGACTTTCTCAAGGCTATTGCTCTACCACTGGAGCCATAGCACCATGTCTGGCTTTTTTCTGTATATTTGGTACCGAGGAATCGAACCTGGTTCTTTGTGCATGCTAGGCAAGTACTCTACCACTAGGCCAAACTCCTGGCCCTGAGAAAGGATTTTTTTTTTTAAAGAAACATCTGAAAATTTAAAATATTGCTCGTTTTTACCAAGTTTTGAGTTATATTTTAGTATTTGGAGTAGCTGTATACTGGCCAATGATGACTAGTCCTTAATGTCTAAACCAAGTCTTCACAAGTAGGGTTTGTCAGAGAACACCCATAGGCTGCTACTGGCTCAGGGAATAAAACTAAGATAAGTAGATCTGTTCATTCAGTATGTATGGCTGCTTTAAAAGAGAATGTTGGATATTTGGGAAGACAGCTTGTGCACTCTGCTGTACATATGTGATTCATGTGTGTCAAACATCTATATCCTGGGATTATATGGAATTAATAATAAAAATGAGTTCTAATTTTGTAGAGTGAAAGTTTTTGTGGGTTAGCTTCTAAAGAGATTCCTAGCACTTCAGTTTCTCTAAGGCCAAAATGTGTCCATGTGAAAGTTTTCTGAGGTGTTTCATTTTTTTTTTTTTAATTCTGTCTGGAATTTAGTGGTCAGTATTCTGTTAACATTCCTCATCTAGTTGTAAGTCATGCCAAACACCAATCTTCCCGTGTCCTTCCCTTTCAACTCAGTTATAACAGCACAACCCTTGTATAGCTTTTTCCAGGAATTAGAAGTGGTCACACCTATCAAACATGTGATGTGGGCAGCAAGACTGAGATGAGGTTTAATGCTGGTGACTTAGCCTGCTTTTTCTGGCCTCTTAGAAACTAGATAGAGCAAAAAGCTGAGGGAACCTCCCTACCTGAATCTAGTCATCAGTCACCACACTTGGCCCTGCAAGCTGCACATTCTTTCACAGACCATTAGCTGAATGTGTGAGTATAATGTTGTTACTGTTGGGAAGATGTTTGTTGGGTCCAACAGGAAATCAGTCCTTCCCTTATTTACCTAAATTGCCATGCCAAAATAGTCTCCCTCATTTGGCCTAAAAGAGATGAAGGAGTAGTACCGAAGAAAGTAGAGGAGAGGAAGGAAGAAAGCACTTCTTTGTATTCATAGAAGCCACCTAGAACATGTCCCTGTCATTAAGATAGCTCTTATGGAGGAGAAGAGTATTGTTATAAATCTGCTCTGTCTGCTATCATTTTTTTTTTGGTTTTATAACCTCTATTATAAAAGTTTATAGTCTTTAGATTTTACCTTCTCTCTCCTATCTTTCGCCCTCTGACCTGTATTTTAGCATGAGTGTGTGTGTGTGGGGGGGGTAATCTGGGGAACAGAGTAGACTAATACTGGGATAGAGAAGCATATGGGGTTAGATCTGTCATGAGTAGTCTTTATGCCCCAAAGATCTTCATCCCTGGCTTGAAGGGAAGAATAGAAACCAGAGTTAGCATACTAGAAACCACAGACTCACCGCTGGTCTTGTCTTGGTAGGAGTCCATAATGAACAACCTTTATTGGCATTAGGGTGTCAGACCTTATAAGGATCATTTTTTAAAGTGTGTGTCAGTGGAAAAAGGGTCAAGAGTCATGTCCAAAAAAGACCATATGATTTTAAACCACCTGAGCAAGAGCATTGTACAGCCACATCAAGCAAGGATGGTGACCTTTTTTAGTTTCATACTTGAAATGTTCCCCCTTCTGCTTTCTCCATAGTCTCTTTCTTACTCTACCAGACCTGTCTTTGTGTTTATTATAGTGTCTTCGTTAACCTAGGTTCTTTCTGTTGGAAAAAAAAATTTACTCAAGACAAAGTTGACTTGATAAGACCTGGAATTTAAGCCAATCCTGAGGTGTGTGGTGATCCTGAAAGAAATTGGATTACCTCCCAGATACAGGACACATTGCTTTCTTTGGCAACAGGCCCTGACAATGACAGGATCTATATCACGTCAGTGTCTTTTCTGCATGATGGTTTGCAGTTCTATAGAAGGCCTCTTCTTTCTACTTTTATGAAATTTGTCTCTTCTCAAGCCTCAGTAACTGGGGTGTTGACCCATTGGGAGATGATGGGGGGCCAGAAGCTTGAGTTTATGAGTATTCGAAACACCCAAATATGTGATAGGGTAAAGACACTAAGGAGCAAACACTTTACAGAGGATAAGAAAAGGAAAACAGGTAAATCAAGAGATTGCATTTACCAATTCACTTCTCCACCAATATGACTTTGACACAGTTGTGTCTAATTGAGCTCCTAGCAGAGAACTATCTCTGTTTCCTGTGTACTTTAGTCCTTTCTCCTGTTCTCCTCTAGGACATTCGGGAAGCACCACTTAGATGGGGAACTGAGTCACAGCCCATTTTTAAGGAACTAAAAGCCCTTGAAGTGGGAACTGCAGGAAATTGAGGAAAAACTGATTCTCCTTATAGAAGAGGAGCTTAGCTGACTACAGCCTGGAGGCCATATTGTGTGGGCTGCAGATCTTCAGGGATAGGCCCAGAGCCATTCTGGGAAAGCAGTGCCACCTGGCCTAGCAGTCTTGCCATCAAAAGGCTTCCTGAGCAGATTCTTGGTGCCACTTGGCACTAGCCCCTTTTCCTCTGAGTCAGAGAGAGCTCTATGAAGGGCATGGCTCCAGTAAGCTGAGGTATCTAGTGTGTGTGCAGAGCTGGGAGTATGCAATGATGACTTCAGATGAGGTTGTTTCTGAGTCGCTGTTCCTGCTCCAGGGAGAGCTCTGCATTGGCTCGGTACGAATCCCCTGTGGCAAAAGAAAGATAAGTAACCACTCCTTCCAGAGCTGTCTCCTTCTGTGACTTTAGACAGATCCATTCTGCCCAGCTTGTTGTTGCTATCAGGTCAGTCATAGACACTGGTGCCAGTCATTCTCTATAAACAGACTTGATTGGGAAACACTGTGGTAGCTCTATTTTGTTCCCACCCCAGATTCATTTTGTGACCTTTGCTCTCTGTCTGGGGAACTGACCTCTAGAGATTGCACCACCCTGCAGGTCAGAGAGTGGAGAGAGGAGAGGACAGCCATTTCTTTGATGTTCTGATTCTCTAGTTCTGGCAGTAACCATCTGACTATAGTCCTGGCAAGACTCACCATAGCTCTAGCTTTCATCTGACTCCAGGATGCCCCTTCTCCCTTCTGATAGAAGGATCTGCAGATCTGTGGGGTTTTCTCTTCTTAATCTGCCCTGGAGCCAGGTGCTGGTGGCTCATACCTACATACTAGCTATTCAGAAGGCTGAGATCTGAGGGTCACAGTTTGAAGTCAACCTGGACAGGAAAGTTCATGAGACTCTTACCACCAATAAAGTACTCAGAAAAAGCTAAAAGTGGTGCTGTGGCCTAAGTGGTAAACACTACCTTTGAACAAAAAGAAGCTCAGGGACAGTGCCCAGACTGGGGAGGAAAAAAGAAAATCTGCCCCGATCAACTACTCCTTACTCTCCTAGTTATTATTAGTCATTTTTTGAAAACAAGTGAGGCTAGGAAGGTAGCTCCATAATAGCCTGTTTGCCTTGTATTTGCAAGACGATGGCCTCAACCGCTCACACTGCAGAAGGGAAAGGAAAAGAATAAATGATCTTGTTCCCTTGACTGAAATTTATCAGTTTCCTAGACATTCACAAGAAAAGGGCCAGAACTACCATAATTCTCCCTGGAGAGCACTTTGGAAGATTGGATGGTCATAGCTCTGTTTTACAAAAGAACAAGAGAGGACAGTTGGATTTCCTTATTGTCCTCAGCTGCAGAGTGGTAGGAATCAATTTGGAATCCAGTGAAGCTATCTGAAGACAAATCCAGTGCTTTTTTTTCTGCTGCTTCTCCTTTCTTTGTCCTCTGTACCTTTCTCTATGAAAACTTTCTTGGCCCCTGGGTCATCCTCTGCCTTTGCTTGCTCCACATTTCGTTTATATTTGTTTGGAGTGCTCATTTGATTGTGGTTATCTGTATGCCTGCACATCTTAACACTAAACTCATGTAGCCTAGGAGTACCTGGCACAGTGTTCACATGCTAATAGGCCTTAATACATGCTGACTGCAGGAGACACTATCCCATTCCACACCACAAATGCAAGAATGTGCAAGAGTGCACATCCTCTTCACAAATAAGATGAGCAACTTCCCCACTCTGTTTTCTTGCTGCTTTTGCCCAACAGTACTAGCCCTGTAAGTGTTTCTGTTCTCTTTGGCCCAGTTTTGGAAGCAGTGATCACAGCTGGAGGTAGGAACACAGATCATGGGAACTTCTGCAGTCACAGGCAAAGCCAAAGGAAAGAAGAAAAGAAATGAACTGGGAAAGAAAGCCATGACAAGGCTTGAGGTGACAGGACGGAGGATCCCAAGACAGATTGGAAGCTTCAAATAGTCAAACAGCTGTAAGGAGCAGATAGGCATTCAGAAGTAGTTATTGAGTAAGTCATTGATGGTCTGATCAATTCTAGAAGTTTACCTGTGAAGATGCCAAAAAAAAAAAAATGCTCTTCAATCCTATCCTTAGCATTCTATTCATTCACCTGGGTGTACTTAACATCTTGTGTCGTGAGCCCATGCAATGGTCTTTCAGTGGACCTTAAGTTACCTGTGTGGCAGTTGTGCAGCCAGATCCGCTGCCCATCATATTTGCAACGACAGCGCATCATGTTGTTGGAGAAATCTGACTCTGCCACCTCGTTTGTGGGATTTACAACTACCTGGAGTAGGGGAGTGGGGACAAAAGAGAATGTTGATGCGTAAGATCCCTTCAGTCACCCCAGGAAGTAGGCACTCATTTTACAGAGGGAAATAGAACTATGTAATATCCATTGAATCTGACTCACACCCCACCCCATCCCAGGGGTCCCTCCTGGGATGTTCCTCCCCCCACACTGTGTTCTCCCATAGCAAAGTTTGGAGTAGCAGGACTGTGATAGGGAACTGTAAGGGGAAATGCCTTGATTTGGACCTGGAGAAGACAAGGCTCTGGTGGCTAGTTGCTAGGCCTCCTTACCTGGAAGATATAGTTCCCTGGCCCTACATCTGTGATGTCCACCCACTGGCAATCAATATCATGCCGGTAGGTATCCCAGCAGCCCACAGTCACTCCCTGCTCCCCAAAGTTGGCACATGCATAGCGTCGTTGCATTCCTGCAAGGAAGGGTACACCATTACTGAGGCACCAAGTAAGCCTATGGGACCGGCACTGTGCTAACAGTTTCATGTATTTTTAGCATATAATCCTCACTCCAGCCTTGTCAACTCCAGTGTAGTTAAGACCAGTTCAGAGATTTTTGAGACTGGGGTTTCAGTTAAATGACTTGCCTGAGTATCCTAATTCCTGCCAAGTGCTGAATAAATCATGTCTGTGACAAAAAGAGATTACTTTAGATGTGCTAGATTAAAAAAAAATAACAACAAACAAACCCTGCTGGCCTAAGAAATGTAGTTGAGAGATGCTCGCCCTACCGAGCTAACTTGTCCATTTATCCAACCTTCTGAAGAGCCAGTATATACCAGGTCATTCCTAAGAAATAGGGGAATTAGATAATCCCTGCCCTCACCCTAGTAGACAGCAAACATTTTCCAAGATAGAAAGTGGCTAGCCTTCTAAAAATGTGCTGGGAATTTGGTATGTTGGGAATTTAGAGGAAACTGACACCTTCCACAAAGTTGATATTTTGGATTCCCTTGAATGCTAGAATCTCTGCATCTCTGGGACTGTTAAACAGGAGCTGCCCTCAGTGGCACAGAGGAATACAAGGCAGGGAGTATCATAGGGAGATACACTGATAAGAAACTGTGTACCTGTGGGGCAGTTTGTGTCTTCTAGACAGAAGCTGGCCTTGTGGCCCTCTGCCACCTTGGAGCCATTAAGTGTGAGCAGGTCATAGTGGGTGAAGACCTCGATGCTGTGGTAGTGCCTGGAGAAGAAGCAGAGCTGTCAGGCCTGTGGTGACAAAGGGTCTACTCTGGAGGGATTGGCAGGGAAGACTGAGGCAGTGGGCCCCATCATTACCCAGGGAGGAAGGTATAATAGCAGGGCAGTGCCCTTCTCCCTTCCAAACCTGAGATTAGTGTGGCCCACAGCCGACTCTATTGACTGGCAGCTGGACACAATTGTCCCCATCACCTAGTCATAACCTGGGTAAGAAAGGTAAAAGCTCTACCCTGGTCACCTCGGGGTAGCTGGTGTCTGGCCCCAGGCCTGAGGCAGAGGTGGGTGGAAGGAACACTGGCCTAAGGAACATCTGGGAGGGAACTTTGCTGTCAGCCTGGGACCAAATTGCTACCATATTTTCCAATCCAGAATAATGACAACTCTTCATGCTACAGGAAAAGGTGCTCATTATCTCAGACAAGCCAAGGCTCAGAGTCACTGCCTGTTCCTCTCAACTTTCACTACCCATGGCTGGCTGTGTCTTGAAGAAAAAAAAAAAATACTTATTTTCCCTTTTATTTTGCCTTTGTCACAAGCATTGCCTCTCTGTTCAGCCTGATGGGAGAGAATGCTCATTGTCTCCTTTTCATGCCATTCTTTGGGGGCCTTGCTTTGCACTACTTCAGGAACCACCAGCAGGCTTTGTCTGCAGAGCTAGCATCCTATTTTGGACCTCCAGATTTCTGGGAATCCCCATTTCTGAAGATAAAGCTTAGGACCCCAACATACAAAGATTATATAAGGCCATGATAGCAACACCAGCTGTTGCTGATAGCTTCTCTCTGGGACTTCACTGTAGGAAGCAGATCCTATGAGTATCATCTGCACTGGTACATACAAGGACGATGAGGGATGAAAAGGGCAGGTGGATGCTACAAGAATCCTTGTTAACCCTCTCTCCCCCTGCCAGCCCTGAGGGTTATGGGAGAAAAAGATGTATAGTGCACAGCCCTTCTAGGGAAGTGTGTCCGAGGTTCTTTGGTCCTTGAGCTGTGCTGGTTGTGTTTGTCCCTAACTTTCTATGACCAAGGCACTGGCAGGCACTAACCTGTGACACTGGTGCCAAATCCAGCCATGGCGTCCAGTCTTGGGACGGAAGTCTGCCCGGCCCAGGTTGTAGATCTGTGAGGAGAAGCGCAACAGGCGCCGGTGTCCGTAGGGCCAGTCCATATGGTCAGCAGACTGTGAGAGGCATTTCTCTTCATGGGCACAGTACAGCAGGCTGAGCGGGCGGTCCTCCAGGTAGGCTGTCTCTTGCACAAGCTGGGCATTCATCACTAGGTCTGGAGCACCTAAGGCAGAAAACATGGAGTAAGAGGGAAGGGTAGGAAGGCAGCGGTTTCACTCTTCAGCCTGAGCCCAGGCTTGTCTACAAAGTAAGCTCACTGATGGGAGCTCAGAAAAGGCAGTGGAGTTATGTGGGTTCTAATAATGTTGAAAGGAAGAATCTATCACTTTGAGATAGGAGCTAGCTCCTATCCAGGGTCATGGTTAAGGTTATCAACTCTGGAGCCAGGCCACCAGGGTTCATTCTTGGGTCTCAGGTCTGACTATCCCATTTGCTAGCTCGTGACTGCTTGACTTTCTTGGGTGTTATTTTTGTCATCTGCAGGCTGGAGATAAGCTTACTGATGGAAATATGATAATATATGTTCTGTGTTTAGATCATTGTCTGCCCCACAATAAGCTGGCAATGGATGTAAACTACCATTTCTTTTGTAAAATGCTTTTCAGTGTTTAAACTGCCTTTACATAGCTTAGTGCATACATAAAATACTCTTGAAAATTTCTGCTGATACTGAACTTCATTACTTTAGCCAATTCCCTGTCTTTGCTTCAGTGTCCAGGGTGAGCCAGAAGGGTGGGTTGGAGGAGTTTAGTTCCCAGGAAGCCTGCTCCTGAGTTCTACACTTCTGGTCTGAGTGAGGGTTCCCTGGTCTGCACTCCCTCCAGAGGTCCTGGTCTAGCCTGACTGGCACCTTAGTATATTCCCTATCTTCTCTCCGAGGTGTGCTGGCGATGCTTGGTCATTTTCTGTATATAAAAACCCGATCTGGATGTTATTAAGCAGCACAGCCTCTGCCCTCTACTCTTCCAGGGACCCTTAATCTCTGACACCACATGCCTCCATCATTGTTAATCCTTGTGTCAGTACAGAAATACGGAGATTCAGAGCTGTTGCCATGTAACCTCAGTAGACAAAAAGGGCCTCTCTCAGTCCTTGTCTATGACAAAACACAAGGCCACAGTGTAGGTGTTTGGACAATAGCCCTTCATGTGGAAGGGTAGAGAGCCTGCCCCCACATGCCAAGGCCTTGGTGCTGAGGGAGCTACTGATCATTCTGTAGAGAAGGTGTGATGGGTGGGCCCAGTGCTCTGCCCAGCAGGCACTGCACAGAGAGGAAGTCTAGAGCTTCCTGAGTTCAGGATGTTTTGGACTGAAGTGTGGCTGAGAAGGTTAAATGGTTACTAGGACTGGCACTAGCCTGCAACCTTTGAACTCTACATATAGTCATGTTGGCCTAGGCTATGTTGGGTGGTGTCAAAAGATGCTGCTGCCCTTTCAAGTCTTGGTCTGTGGGAAAAGCCTTGCCACAACTGTTCTTGTCCTCAGGTCTTCTGGGGAATTCCCAGATTTAGGAAGAGAACACACAGCCCCAGTGTGCCTCATGTGTATATATCCCGTACGATGAATCTCAAGTAATCTCAAATGGGTTTTCTTACAAACAAAAAATTTTGTTTGCAGATACACATAAGTGTATTATTAAGTACTTAGGAAGAAAGAGAAAGAAAGAAAGGAAAAAAAGAAAGGAAGGAAGGAAGGAAGAAAAAGAAAGAAAGAAAAGAAAGAAAGAGAAAGAAAAGGAAAGAAGAAAGGAAACAAACACTGTGTTTAATAAGCTTATCCTTACTAAGTGCTTACTAAGCACTCGATTTTCCTTAAAAAAGAAAATCTAAGGACCAGGAGTTTGGCCTAGTGGTAGAGTGCTTGCCTAACATGCATGAATATCTGGGTTTGACATAGAAAAGGCTGGAGGTGGTTCTGTAGCTCAAGTGATAGAGCTCTAACCTTGAGAAAGCCCAAGGACAGTGCTCACACCCTGAGTTCAAGCCCCAGGACGGGCAGAAAAAAAGAGAAAAAAGATAACTACTAGTCATAAACCCCAAGTTGAAAAACTGTGTGTATCTTATCATTTTCTCAGTTTTCATTCACCCACTTGACTTCAGAGAGGTGGGGTAGGCTTTGCATCCTGATATAACAGGTCTGGTGCCTCCACTCCCAATCCACCCCTGCCTGTCCACACCCGTGGGCTCCTCCTGTAACTCACTGTTCATGCAGGCCACACCAGCTGAGAAGCGCCCGGCGCCGTGGGAGCAGTGCACAGGCCCATGCCTTGGACACTGCTGCAGGGCTAGCTCCATGCCTGAGCAGCGTACCCCACTTATCACCACTTCTCTGGCCTCCGGTGTCCCCTGCCAGTACCAAGTGTCCTAAGAAGACAGCCAGCATCACCCCGTCAGAGCCAGAGGTGCCTTGGGAACCATCTCTGAGGTACAACTAAGTTTTAGTCCACATCGCCCATCTTCACCAGGCTGGCTATAACCTAGACCTAAAAATCTTCACTGACCAAGAACTGCCAGCCCCCTGGGGTGATCCACCATCACGTCAGACCCCTGTGGGTTTAGGGGTTTCTCCCATTTATGGAGACAAAATGTCACTGCCTGTGGCTTCTACCTGATACTCTTCCTATCTCTGTCTTGGAAGAGGTCCTTTCTGAGGAGAATGAGTCTATGCCTGCCTCCCCACACAGATAACTCTGCTGCTGTTTCCCCAGTTGTTGCTCACACAGTAGATAGGAGTATTTATTTTCCCCAAACTGCCACTAGCTTGGTCCAGCCCAGCATCTTTTCTTACCAGGACTACTACAGTAACCTAAGCATATTTTCTTATATTCAAGTTACTTTCAATGTTCAAATGTTTTCCAAGTAGCAAAGAAAGTAGCTTCTAAAATATTGGGGTGCAAGAGGTAAATCTTTTACTGTATCATTTTCTTGAACTTTGTACACACTGCCTTGTGAGTCACACTGCAGCCCTTTTCCCAAATTTTCTCAATAGACATGATGAGCTTTCTCTGGCCACAGCAGGGACCTACCTTGATGGCAAAGTTGGCAAAACCCAGACCAAGCTGCCGGCAGACCACCATAGCCTCAGTGAGCCCCCAGTGGTCACTGCACACTGTCCCCCAACGTGGGGTCCCGTTCACCTCCACTTGCACCTCCACCACGCCCTCCTCTGGGCTGCGCCCACCAGCCAAGCGCACCTGCAGTGATTAGAGGCCTGTGAGGGATACGTGGATATGTCTTCAATCTCTTCACTTATTTTCCCCAGACTACCATGGGCCTGTACCACCCAGGAGAAGAAGGAGAGCACAGGACTGTGAAGTCTGGAGACCTGCCAGGTCAGCTGAGTGTGGCTCTAGACCAGATATTATCCTTCCCCTAACTTGTTTGCTCGGTAAAGCAAGGATAGGCTACCAGACAGTTGCTGATGTCCCTGTCCACTGGAGGAATCTGACCCAGGCTTCTAACCTACAATTTGCCTTCCTCCTACCTAAAATCCCACTATGAGTGACACTTAAACCTAAGCATCCCACATAGCCCCTAATGCCCTCACTAGTGCTGGCAGCCTGTGGCTCTGGCCTTAGGCATCTCCTTCCTTAGTTTCAGTGGGGACCCAGGAATGTGTAGGTGAGTGTGTGCCTATAGAGTCCTATGTCCCTCTGTATCTCTAGGGCTGCAGATGAGGCACATGACAAAGAGAAGACTTCCAGGCTGGCTCCAAAGGTGAGTGTACTGCATAGGTGCGATCACTGATCCTGTTTCCTGAGTGTCTTTCCCCCACCCCCTCCGCCCCTGGCTCAAGGAAATGTCTTAGGGGCACCCTAGTGGCATCCAAACTCCGATCTGGAGACACTCTGCCTGTACTCACCTGGTTCTGGAAGCCCATGTCAGGAATATTGCACCTGACAGAAGCATCATTTGCATGTTGACAGCCGGTCTGGGAGCCTTCCAGGGTGAGGCAGTCACTGAGACTGTGCTCATAGCCCCTGCAGCGCACCTCACTCAAGTGGATGGGCCCCAGTCCTAGGGGGTAAGAACAGGGGGTGTGAGCTTCCACTTCTGTAGTCCAAACTGTGCTTGCCTTCTTTAGAAGGAGCCCTGGCACCCCAAAGCTACCAAGAGATGAGACAGTGTCACATCTAGGTCCTCTGGTTCCACCCCTGGCCTCCTGCCTGGCTCACCTTGTCCCAGCTGGGCCCCAAAGAGGGCCTCACGCGCAGAGCCAAAGCCAAGCTGACGACACACCACACTGGCAGAGATGAGGTTCCATCTGTGGTCACAGACAGTGCCCCACTGGCCGTTCATGAGCACTTCTACGCGGCCCTCACCCACCTGGGGCCCAGCCCTCAGGCGCACCTTCAGTTCTTGCTGAGGGAGGAGAAAAGCAGCTTCACAAAGAGCAGCCAGAGGGGCTGAGCTCCTGCAGTGACTCCAAGGCACGGCCTTCAAGCTCTGTGATCTGAGCTGAAGCCACAAAGGCATGCATTCTGATCCTGCCTAGGACTTTGTGCAAGTATCACATTGAACAAGCCAGTTTTCTCTACCTCTGCTTCTCCAGTGACTAGTCTGGGTGAAATGCCTCATAGTACTCACCTGCTTTTGTAACAAAGAACCAAGCCCAGCTTCAATACCCTCAGCCTCAGTGGGGTGCAGCTATGATTTAATTACTCTTTTTATAGTTTCCTTCTATTCATGGCAACTGATGTCTGCTTTCCATTTATGGTAAGGTTATAAATATCCCTTTTAAATTAATTCCAAGGTACCCCATTCTGTGAGTTGGTCCCCTCTTTCCTATCTGGTCCTCCCCCCTCCCACACTGGGCAGCAGGATCTTGTTCAAAGTACAGGATGGATACAGGGCATCTGGGGGCTCACCTCTGTTTGGGATTCCTTGCGACGGGACTTTGCCTTCAGTGAGCGGAAATAAGGCCCTGCTACACAGCTGACCACAGCATGCATGCCACCTGGACAGGCTGGGTGTAACTTGCCCCGTCCTGGAGCCACCTGTACCTGGCAGTTGGCCAGGTGGGGCTCTGTGCCTAGACAGTTGACTCGGTGGATCCAGAAGGAGTTCTTACTTGCCAGGCCATTGAGCCTGGAAGACAAGGGAAACTGAGGGTGAAGGAAACTAAGGGAAGCCAGGGGAGAGAGGAAGAAGGAAGGGCAAGCACATCTCTTCACTCCTACCTTGCGGGCACTATTACTCACCTTGATTTTGGATCCTTCATCTTCGAATTCCAGACTTTCCTATGGTAGGAGCAAGCAGATGGGGTACAGGGTGGGCATGGATACAGGAATTTCACCCCTTGCCATCATGATCTCCCAGAGTTGCCCTTTCGTGTATATCAGACTTCACAATCTGCAAACTTGTTTTCTGATCCTAGGTCATTACTAAGTTTCACAGCAGCCGGATAGGGTGATCACCTCATAAATAATCATGATCCCCATTTTACTGGGAAGGCAATTGAGATCTGTGGGCTTGATCTGCAGTGGGGTCTCTACTTTCTGGGGCGACTCAGTGACAAGCACTCCCCTCTGCCCTCCAGCCAGCCCAGATGAAGGGCAGTCTTCAGAGGGTGCTCTGAGAGAAGGACCCTGGAGGAAGGTCCTCTGGAGACAGATGGAGAGGCTGAGGGCCTTGCTGAGGGGGGTGGGAGAGCTGCCACCTGGAGACACCCAGGTTGTAATCAATGCTGCCTTCCTCATGGGTGGTGAGTGAGTCAGTGAAGATCAGTGTGCAGTTACTAGGCAGTGGGGAGCCAGGGCCCATGTCCCCATCACTCTCAAAGTTGGAATCATGTAGCTTCCCAATACCTCATCTTCCTTCAGGACTTGGGTCATTTCAGTTAGAGGCAAAAATGGCCAGGTGTTAGGGGCAAAATAGCCAGATGTTTGCTGCTTCAGTGAAATGTTGCACTGATTGTGTTGGGAAAGATGGCTGGAGGATGCTGAAGAAGAATGAGTGAGAACCTCAGAGTTCTCACTGATACAGTGAGCCTGGGCATGTGATTTACTGGGTTGATGTAATCTGCTCTGACAGTTCTGCCACGTTTCTGACAGTGTTTCTAAGGTCTCCTCTTCCTAAATTGGCCCCACCCAATGCCTTGCTCACATGCAGACCCAGTCAAAGGGTTGACATCATTCATGGTTTTCCCAAAGGCCACACAGCTAGTTACTGATGGAGCTGCGCCCAGTATTTGTCTATATATATGGGTGACACTATATAGCTCTTCATTAAAATCTATCTTCTTAATTGAGGATGGAGGTTTACATTAACCAGATGTTTCCATTGGGTGTAATAGTCAATTCCTTTTATGCATGGCAAATAGAAAGTTCTATTTTCTGACCCCCTTGTACATATTTCTCATGATCCCAAAGTTCACCCTTGCTCACTCATTTAACTCTTTGGAGGCATTTGTAAAATCCAGGAAGTCCAGGCCCAATCCTCTATGGAGCTGTTTCTTACGACAGGATCTAATCACAGACACGAGCCCTGCCAATCCATCTGGCCAGCTCTTGCTGAACACTGCAAGAGCCCACATTCCCTCCATCTCCTACCCCAGACCACATTCACCCACCACTCCACAATCCCAGCCCCTCCTACCTGTAGTAGTGGCTGTTGACAGGCACTTGTTTAGGGAAGCCCAGCATCCCACACACCACTCTGCTGTTGTTCATGGTCCAGCCCCGGTCACACACCTGCCGCCAGTGGCCCTCATACCGTACTTCCACGGCCCCCTCGGTCACAGGGTTGTGCCGCTTGGCACTGGCAAGGATGGGCTTGAGGCGCACCTCCTCCAGATGCCGGCCCTGCAGTGGGCAGAATCACCATGGGCCCAGGTTCCCCTCATACAGGAAGAACCTGGTCAGAGCTCTGACCGTTCATCTTCTGGCCCCTTCATTGCTTCAGAGAGGGAGGCATTACTCAGGGTGAGTGAATGGCAGAACTTGGATTTTGCTAGACTCTTCACCCCACCTTGCCTATTGAACTAGAGATGACAGTGTGGATCTGTGCCCTCCTTGGGACGGGACAGGAGCTCATGAAATTTAGGAGGCTTCTCCTGGGCATGGAACCCCTGGACCCACCCCCCCTACAGGACCCCGCTACCGCTGCCCTGAGGTAACTCAGGCTAGCATGGAGCTCCTCCATCATCAAGACCCACTGCGTTCATCGAGTAGCCGTCCTCAGGCAGGGGCTGCCTGGTGGCAGAGGGTAGAAGCCAAGGCTCTGCCCTTCCCGCTCCTGTTGTTTGGCTTGGGCTGTTTTTAGTTCATGGTTGTTTGTGCTTGGAAGAGGCAGCAATTGTGGGCACATCTTGTGGGTGAAATGGTCCTCTTGCTCCCTTTTCCTCCCACCACCTTTCTTGAGGGTAGCAGTTTCTGTGATTCCCAGCATACCTAGCCTCTAATCCCTCTTGCCTGCCTGTATTAAGCTAGGGCTCTTTGACCATGTACCTATCCAGGCCAGCCCTCCTCTATCACTTCTTCCTCCTCTAGCCTAATCATCTAAGAAGTTCTGTCTTGAGCCAACCAGGTCAGGGCCTTAACAGCCTTCTCACCTGGGGCCCAAGGGCATTGGAGACTCGCTCAGAAAGGTAGCCACGCTGACGCTGGGGGTGACACACCACCCCAACATCTTCTGAGTGGCTACAGTCACTGACACCCCAGCCATTAGAGCCACACTGGTCCAGGGTGCTCTCGGTACCCACACAGTGCACATTGTCCAGCCAGATGGGTCCTGAGGGGAGAGGAAAGGAAGCTCAAGGATGTACAGAGAGGCAGCTCCATTTCTGGTTGGGACCCCATACTTATCGAGCCTCCTCTAAATGCTGAAGTGGAAATGAAGGGAGAGGAAAGGTTGGCTTTCTGCAGAATGGCACATAGGTGTAGTTATTAGACCCACCCATCTACCCACTCACCATCCATCCATCCATCCGTCAGTCAGCACTGGCTAAGAGCCCACTGTGTGGCACCATTGCTACATCAATGATTCTAATTTAGAGATGGTGGAGGTAGCCTCATTACAGAAAGTGGAGGCAGGGATCATCTGAAGTTGGCTCACTCAGGAAGTGTCTCATGGTGGCCATTTGAGATGGGCATCTGGAAGCTTTTGTTGGAGCCTGGAGTGAACCCAACTCCTGAGAGAAACCTTCTAATCTCCTGGCCATCTTGAGGGGCAGCACTATCACTCACCCTCTCCTTGGCCATATTTGGCACTGTGGGCCCAGGTTAGGGCAGACTCAAAGCCCAACTGACGACAGGCCACATTGGCTTCCTGGAGAGCGAAGTCATCATCACACACGGTACCCCACTGGCCCTGGTGCAGCACTTCCAGGCGGCCTTCCTCTGGCCTGCTCCCTGGGCCCACCAGCCTGAGCTTCTTGGTACCCAGTGACTGTGGCCTGCTGGGAGATGCCTGGCCTAGCAGCACCAGTAGGAACAAAGAGATGGTGGCTGGTGAGGATGATGTCATGGTGACTCCAAGTGCCTGGGCAAGGAGTAAATAATGATTACCACATGCCCCCTCAACAGTGTATTGTAAGGAGAGATGGGAGCCTGTCTTCTTTGGGGAGCCTCCAGTGATCACCTAAAGACAAAAACTCATTGACTCAAATGATGCCCTCTCCTACCTTTTGATGCTCCCAGCATCGTGAGCAAAGGTGTAAAATGCCACCTTCCCCATGATTGCTGGGGGCAGGAAGGGTTATTGGAGAGTAAGAATTTCTTCCATTCATTTGTCATATAGCTTGGCCAAGTCTCTTCAATCTACTAAGCACTAGTTCTTCATATCCAAGGTGAGGAGTTTGAGCCAAATATCATCTAATATTTCCTTCTGCTTGGATTTGCCATTTTCCCAGACCCATCTAGCAGTGTGATTTGTGCACTGACTCAGCAGACACTTTTGGAGGACTTGCTTTTTCAGTTATCAGACCAGGTGCTGTGACACAGGAATAAGCCTGGTATGTAGCTAGCATACAACCATAGTTACTCAGAATGTAGAGATAAGGATGATCAAGGTTCAAGGCTAAGCTAGGGAAACTACCTTTGTGGTGGTTCACATCTATCATCCCAGCTATTCAGAAAGTATAATAGGAGGACTGTGGTTCAAACCAGCCTGGGTAAAGGCAAAGAAACCCTAAGGAACCTGTAACTAAAGCAAAAAGGGGTAAGTGAGATGGCTTCAGGGACAGAGTCTGTGTAGTGTGTGAGGTCTTAAGGCTAAAGTCCAGTATTGAAAAATAAAAGAAATGGAGACATCAGATACATTCCTTGCCTTCATAACACACAGAGAAGAATCAGGGAAAGCTTTCAGAGAAGGGACACACAACCTGAGCCTTGCTGAAGGAGTAAGAGTTCTCCTAGGCAGGAAAGGGGGTGCTCCTGGTAGAGAGGACAGGATGGGTAGAGAAGGAAAGTGGAGGGAAGAGATGAGATGGTTCAAGAGCAGGGAGTGCCATCTCTTATTGTCATACTACAATGTTGGGGTCTTAGAGGGGAAGGAAGTAGAAAGGGAGGACTCAGATGATTAAGGATTCTGAGCACTTTGTGGTGAGTTTGGCGATGCACAGAAGGAGACAGGTCTTGAGTACAGACTGAGACTCAGGTGGACTATTGGGATTCAGATCCCACTACCCTTATTAGTTAAGGTGATTTGTGATTTGGGATAATTCTGGACCCCACTCGCTGTGGCCCTTGGTAAAGTAGACATAACAGTTGTACCTGCCATATAGGATTTTTGTGAAAATTAACCAATGGATACTTGTTGAGTCCTCAGAAGAGCGGGCCTTCCATAGTGTGGTGTCCTTCTCAGCACTACTCTAAAGGTATGCTCCATTCCCTCTACATCCCCTTAAATGTTTCCAGGCCCCAACATTATTGTCTTTCAACACTGGTGGTGTCACTATCAGTAGAATGCTTTCCACTGCCTCCCATGTCCCTTTCCTGTCTTCACATCTGAGCCACACTAAAGTCACTTGGCCAATAGTACCCAGTGGTCACATGGTCTGGGCCACAAGATGATCTTTCCTCCCCACCACTCCCTGGAGTCAGGATGCTCCTAACTCTTCCACAAATGGAGCTGAGGGTTCCTCTGGTTCCAGGTAAAATGAGGCTGGCCCTAGAGGATGACACGATCTGATAGGCTCCAGGGAGGGTAAAGCAGGTCTGCTGTTGGCTTGTGGTTGAAGTCCCACAATGTGGAGAAGGCCTTATCAGAGGCTGTGGACAATTCCAGGCCACCAGCCTCCCAGCAAGGGCCAGGGGTGGGCTTCTGCTATAGGACTCTGGGTACTGGGCCAAGACGGCTCCTTCTATGTAGTCTGCCAGGATGCAGCTAGGCAACAGCAAGGGCCAAAAGTAGACACAGGGACAACCTGTCTTATCTCCTCTTGCCTCCTATAGCTTCTGTTCACACTCAAACGTGTCTTCTCATTCCCCCGATTTTGCCTTTGCTCTCACTATTACTTTACTTGGAGTGCCCTTTCTGTGTATCTTAGACTGTTCAACTCCTACACATTTGTCAATAACTAGTTCAAATACTACTACCAGGAAGTATTCTCAGGCCCCTGCCTTCCTGGTACTTGGAGCATTTGCTTCCTGACTCCATACATCTGTTGCTCTAGCACAGAACTAGGCTGAGAATTAGCCCTTCAAGAGGAGGCATTCTCCATGGCTATTCTTTTTCCTACGTGAAGGAGAAGGAGATAGGATGAGAAGAGAGGGAAAGGAGAAATGAAAGAGGAGATGGGATGGGAAAGGAGACGGCAGTCATAACTGAATAATGAACTTAAAATCTCTATTGAATGTTCATCTCTACTTTACAGAGGAGACAAGGCCCAGAGAAGCAAAAAGGACCTAGCCTTGCCACGATTCCAGCAGGAGGCTTGGGAGAGGTCCAGCTCTCAAAACCTCAAGTGATGGATGTTGGGAAAGGAGAGAGGAGAGGGAAGGGAAGAAGGAAGAGGGAATGAAATTGCACCCTGTTGGTGGTTGATTTATGACCCAGGCCATGGCGTGAAGGCCATTGTATGGGTGCCAGCACTGAGTGCTACCAAGGGACAGATTCAGGACCCTGCCAGCTTCAGGCAGAGGCACCTGCTCCACATGCTTCCAGGAGACACTGGCTTGGTGCCTTCCTCTGTCTGGTCCAGTAGGGAAGGCAGGAGGAAGGCCAGAACAGGAGGAAGCACCCAGGCTTGTACTATTCTGGGGACACCAGTTTGGGGGATCACTTGTATCCCCTTCTCTGTAACTTCCTGAGCTAAGGCTTCTGCCTTGGGCCCTGTCCCCTCCCCAGGATTGCTGAGTGAGGGCCTGGAACACTGCCAGCAAATAGGCTCTGAGTTCCACCTGTAGGGCTGGGAAAAGAAGCTTGGATCCTTTATCCCTTCCTTCCACCCCTCTCCCCCTCCCTTTCACCCTCCAGCATTGTCAGCTGAGGGCTGGTTGGCTAGGGAGCCTGGCTCATAGTCCCCCAAGTCACAGAAGATGATATCTGAAGCTATCTCACCTCCTCCACAACCCCCCCCCCCATCCTCCCTAGCTGAGAAATGGTTACACGTGGTATGATCACAAACCCAACCAGCAGGCACCCCACTGCCAGTGTGCACCACCCCTGCGGGCCTTGAGCCAACCCCCAAAGTCGATCACAGGTCGTCAGCGATTCCAGAGCCAGGACACTGTCCAGGGGACCCCCCCCCCCACACACACACACCTATCCCATCCCCCAGCCTCCAGAAGGGATTCCCAGAGGCCTGCAGACCCAAGAGGCAGACGGATGAACAGAAGTCAGAGAGCAAGAATCTGACCCGGGGCTAGAGGCCCAGGCGGGCAGAGGGAGCTCACCAGCTGGATCGCGGACATCAGGGCAGGGTCTGGCGCCGCAGTGGAGCAGCGTTCACGGGCTTCCTGGGCCACCCTGGGGGCCTTTTATCCACCAGTCACCGGGCCCCCAGCCCTGGGCCGTGGGGGAGGCCACAGGCCCCGCCCCGGGCGCGCCAAGAGAGGGCGCCCCGCCCCGCCGGCCCTGCGCCAGGCGCTAGCTTCCCGGGACAGGACGCAGCCAGGCCGGGAAGTCCCGGGACTCAGCCGCAGGAGCACCCGTTCCCTGGGCAGCCTTTCCCTGGGGAGACCAAGCCCATCCCAGGGAGTCACATTCAGTTCCCTCCCGTGGGAGCAACTTGCTGTTCTGGGTCCAAACCTCAGGGGCTCCATTGCTACAGGACAAGCGGGCAGCCTTTGGGGGAAGCGGGGAAGCGGGGACGGGGTCGGGGGGGGGGGGGGTGGGGAGTGGCGAGGTCTCTATTTAGATGCCTTTGAGGTGAGGCTGCTGCGGCTCTGCCAGATCCCTGAAATGTATTGCATGCTACCTGGAATAGAAGGGATATCAAAATGGCCCAGAAGGGAATCCCAGCAGAAGTGCTGAGGTGCTCCAATCCCAACCCTGTCCTTCCTTTCCTCCCCCTCCCCCTCCCCCACCTAGTTTCTTTCCCATAGACCTGGGCTTCCTGAGGGAAGGCGGGGTCTCATCTATGAAATGGGCATATGAATGGGTACTCTTTCCTGAGTACCCAGTGCCTTCCAGTTCTGTTCCCCTTGTTGGTGCCTCCCTCCCACACTTTGGCCCAGCGCCCTTGCAAAGGGTCATTCATTGAGCAAACGGTTATTGATTTCTCTCCCATGTGCTAGACATTGGCTGGGGGTCTTCCACTTGGTGGAGGAGGCAGATGTGCAAACAAGGCACAAGACCCGGGTTGATGAGATGGATTTTGTGATCCTTGGATGAAGGCCAGGACACACAAACCCCGGTGCCAGTGACCTGCTGTCCACCCCTGGGTGCTCCCGTCTGAGATGTCCCCCCAGTGGCCCTGCCCCACCCCAGCTGGGCCCAAAACATTCCCTGCGATGAATCAACAGGAAAGAATGTGCCCAGCTTCGGGTCAGTGGCAGCAGCCACAGCCTGGCTCCTCCCCTAGGGACAATGAGGCAGCTGTGGACCTGGGTGCTAGGTGTGCCTGAGCCCCTCCCCATGCCCAGACACCTCTCATGCTGAGCCAGAAGCAACACAGAGGGTTCCGCCTGCTGCCAATCACCCACAGGGCCTGGCTGCCCAGAGCTAAAAATACTCTGGAGCTCAGAGGCTGGCACCCTCAGAGCCCAGTGAATGAATGGAAGTTGACCGGAAGTCCTTAGCTTGCAAGGCTGGGCAGAGGCTCAGGCCAGCAAGCAGTGGAGAGGGGACCTCCAGGAGACTTGCTGTGAGTCCTTTCTTTGGGAAGTAAGGGACTTGGGCCCAGGCCTAGTCCCAGGACTTACACTGGTGGGATTTTTCTCAGGCATCATCCACTCACCCCATGATGTCATGGGAGTTGGATGGTGCAACTCAACTGGTTCCATTGAGTTGTTCTGAGCTGACTGACACATCATTTCCTCCATTACAGAGCCTCAGTCCAGCACTTATAACCCTGTATCAAACTCTTTCAATGTAGGTCTGTGGTATGGCTACCTTGACTTTATCTCTCAATCCAGACTCTATTACGGGCCCTGACACATATCAAGTCTCAGTAAGTGTTCAGGAATTAAACACATGGGTGCCTGGGAGGATACAGACAACCCAGTCCTGCACTCAGGACTCAGCACATCAAGCTTCTGAGTACCAACTTATTCAGTCCTTTAAAGCCCCACGAATGGTACTTCTATTTCTTTAAAAGTAATGTAGGGATGGGACAGATGATAAAGAAGAGCACAGAGGAGTTATAAGGCATGGTCAAAGTCACACAGCTGTAAATTTACAGAATGAGGTGAGCCAGAACCGGGAAAGAAAGTCAGGAGCTATGACATCACACAGGAGGGAAGCAGGGCCCTGGTAGCTTCATGGAAGGAGTGTCTCATGTCTGGAAGGAGGGATCTGGCTCCCAGAGTAGGGTGTGGAAATATGGGATGGCCAGGGTGCCAGTGCTTTAAAGCTGTAATGCAGGGCACATACAGGTTCCAGCCCCCTTTGGGGACTATTCTTCCATAAAAGCTTCTTGCATGAAAGCTCTGAAGTGCAAGGTGCTGGAAGAGTCACAAAGCTGAACCAGGCTCCATCTCTGCCCTCAAAGATCTCACTGTCTAGTGGGAAGGATGGTTCAAAGACACACGCAGCTCTCAGAAAGTAGACTGTGATATCGGAAAGGCAGGATCAATGAGGAAAGCAATCCATTTTTGGCAAGATAGACTCTTCCTTTGCCTGGAACTGTTTAACCAGCTTGTATCCAGACAGGTTGGGAGCCAAGGGGATTGGCGGAGGCAGTGGGTGTGTGCTGTCAGGAGGGAAGACCTAGCGAAGGAGTAAGCCGAAGAAATGGTTCCTGAGGAGAAAGGAGGGACAGGAACTTGGGAATAGAGCAAAGGTGGCTAGACAAAACTTTTGTGATATGTAATAATAGCCACTCTACCCCTCCTCCCACAGACTTCTCCAGTTCTCTCTGAAGCTCAGAGAAAGCTCCATTACTCAGTAAGGTGTGAAATTGGCTAGGTTCATTCCAACATTTGCAAGGCCTGGGGTTAAGAGTCAAAGGAGGTCTGGTGCCACACATACAGCCAAGAATTTAAGACTCAAAAAATCAGACTCATTGCTAACTAAAAGATGTCAACCTTGTACTTTGACAAAAACACACATTTGGAACAACCAAGAGGATTGGATTGGCTTCAAAGTCCTCCATTCATTGGAATTCTTGTGTGGAACATGTTACCGTCGAAATTTCTCCCCTGGCCTTAGGCCTCCGTATAACCCACCTCATCCCTCCCACCTTCTGTTCCATCAGTACTCCAAAGCTCTGAGTAGAGCTCTGTGAACAGCATTCTATGGTGTTCCATACATATGAGAAACATAGAGGTGCAGAAAGTTCCCAGAGGAAAAGCTAGAGGCAGGCTCAGGACTCTTGAGCAAAGGAACTCCTAAAACATGGGTTTGGGGATGGGGTGGAGAGTTCTGCAGGGCATAGTTCCCTAGCCATGTAAGGAGGAGTTTAACTGTACCAGGGCCATGGCAATGCCCTCTCCAGAGCCCAGACCCTGTGCCCAGTTCTAAGGGCAAGAGGAGAGTTAGATTGTGTGTAGGAGCTGGTAGATGTGGCATTAAAGGGGGACGTGGCTAAGAGGCAGGCCCTGCAGGAGGGCAGAGGAATAGGATCATTTGGCCAGTTTTGGGTCCAACTTGGAGCTTTGAGGCCGAAATCGAGGCAGGGACACTTCATGGGAAAGATGATTTAGGTCTTGATCTGGGGCTGGGCTTAGATCAATGATATTGGTGGGTAGACCAGGTGGGAGAGGGAGCAGCGGAGAGGACAGAAGTCCAGGATATGGAAAAGGGGACCCTAGCAGTCTATGCTAACAGAACTGTGTGCCAGCAGCACCAGAGCCAGATGGGAGCTGGAACATCCCAGAGCTTCCAGAGGAGGGTTATGGGGGTTAAGATTGGATTGTAAGACCTAGGTCTTGTGTTCTGTCTGGAGCTGGGATTTCGCTCCTCACAGGTCAACCTTTGGGGGCAGACAGGAGTCCAGTAAGAAGGTTAGAATGAAACTAACCAAATTCCAGGTTACCGAAGGCTGAGAATATGACTCAGAGGCCTCCCCCTCTCACTTCTGCCCACCCCCACATCCGGGATCCCTAGCAAAAATACTGTGAGTTCTCACAGATGTTTGGACTTCGGTTTTGATTTGTTACCAACAGCTTCATGCTCATCTGTTCCCCAGAGCCATTTCCCTGTCCCTTGGGAAGACATATGCTCTCACTTCATTACTACTCCACCCCCTCACACACAGTTTTTCGTGATTAACTCCTCTCCTTAAAGAGGCTCCTCTGCCATCTTTAGCACTGTCACCACTCCTTCTCTATCATTGCCCCCCTCTTCCCTTCCTCCTTCCCTACAAGCTATATACCCTCTTTGAATTCCCTTCCAACTCCTCTCCAGCTCCATTAGTAATCTTTCCCCTCCCCAACCTGCAAACCCCTGATTGTCTCAGCAGCTAAACACAGGCACAACACAATGCCCAGTGCTTCTGTTCAAGTAAATTAAAGTCATAAATTCGGGGGGGGGGAGGAAGATTAGATTGAATGAAAACAATGCTGCCCCTGAGGCACCCTCAGAATCGGATGCAACTCCTGCTCTGACCTTCTCACCTGCCAGTAATTGAACCTCTTTTTTCCTCAAACAGCACAAGTTAAATTAAAAGCCATTTCTTATTCCACAGTATTTTCTTGAATCTTTTTTTTTTACAGCAACAGACAGAGTGATTGCAATCCTTCTTCCCATCACTCCTGGAAGATGAGGTTACCAGGCTTTAGTGGGCTAGCCTGAGAATCGCAATACCCTCCTTGTGTTTCCCATAGCCCAGAGTCTTGCTTGTTCTTGGCTCCTGGGGAAACTCATTGATCAGAGGCAGAGCAAAATGGAACACCAAAGTGTGTTAGGAGCCACTCCTGGCCCTGGATCAACTATTTGTGAATTACTTCTAGAATTGATTGAGGTATTTTGGGGGAAATATGAGTCCAGGAAGCGAGCTATTGATTAAAGAGAGCTACACCTAATCTCAAACACAGACATGGCAGTTTTACCTTGTCTTGCTTTGGAGTTTGTTGGTATAGACATTTGTAAGTATTTTTCAGTGTGTGTGTGTGCGTCTGTGTGTGTGCCAGTCCTGGTATTTGAACTCAGTGTCTGAGTGCTGTCCCTGAATTTTTTTTGCTGTAGGCTAGCACTCAACCACTTGAGCCACAGATTCACTTTTTGGTGAACAGTTGGATATGAGTCTCATGAACTTTCCTGCCTGGAATGCCTTTGAATCATGGTCCTCAGATCTCCTGAGTAGCTAGGATTATAGGTACGAAGCACTGACACCAAACTCATTGTATAGATTCTTACAGAATTGGTCTGTACCTTCCCAGTTAATACTGAAAATTGCTTATGGTTGGAGCCAACATATTCCAAAGAGTTCAATTTCATGTAACTAAGCTATATTCAGCTTCCAGAAACCAGGAGGGGGCAGCAAGGAGCTGTCACAGGGGGAATTTCTCTTGAGGAGGGTTTTTTTTGGGGGGAGGGAGATAACCCTAACAGAGGTCAAATGAGGTTCCTGGATCAAGCAAGAATTGAGCCAAGACACCATCTAGAGAGCTTAGGAGAAATGTGGAGCCACTGGCATTGAAGAGTAATTCAAGACCAACTCAGGCATGAGGGTCAGGGTGAAGGAGAGAATGAATCTGATGGGCCCATTCAGACAACACCAGACAGAGCAGGAGATGTGCCTGGCAATCTCACATCCTAGTCTATCAACCCTCTGAGTGTAGTGATGGACCCAGCAACATCGGCATGTCTTGGGATTGTTAGAAATGCCAATTGCCAGGCCCCACCCAAGACTTCTGGAGATGGAGCTCAGCATCTGTGTTCCAGCAGGATAATTCTAATGCCTTGCTGGCATTGGAGAACTTCTCCAGGCCACATCCCTAGGAAACATTTGCACTGACAGAATCTAGAACCCTGTGGATGACCTAGATCTGTGCCTGGCATACTCAGGACATCAGGGACCTCTCTGGTTTCTTGGAGGACTCTGCCATATATAATGAGCTGTATCTTTAGGAACCACAGTTCCTATATCCTACTTTGTCCCAAGTTCATTTCAATCTCTTCATGACGGGGTGAGTGGATCATACCTGTCTTATCATTCTGTGAAAACCTTAGTATCCCCACAACATCCATCATCAAGGGGTGGGTGGGTGGGTTTTCCTTATTATTATCCCTAGGAGGCCCTATCTCTGTTGATCCAGTAGTATGAAATCAGATCAACATCTAGGTTCTTACAAAATCTTCCTGCATGATAGGAAATTCAGCATTTATTCAATGCCATGAGAATCAGTGTCACTCTGACTCTCAGGCTTAAGTCAGAGATCTTCCTGGAGACCAACTAGCCAACAGCTGCTACTGAGGCCATGAGGTCTGGGCAAGCAGAAAGGATGTGAAACCTGTTCCAAAGGTCTGCCCATCCCTTCACAGGGGTGGTCCTGGTGTTCAAACTCACAGTTGATGCTGGATTGCAACCCAGACTTGTTAACCTACATCATTTCTGATACCTCAGTGACAAAGAAGAGTTAACTAACTACAGGATCATTACTCTTCTCACAGAAGGAAACTGCCCAGAAAAGACAAGAAAAGCTTCCTTTCTCAGCCAGTAACAGAAAACCACTTTTATTAGGACAGCCTGACCTCTAATGTGTTGACTGCACTATCCAGAAAAAATATAGATACATCATGTCCCCCTTTTAGCATTGAGGGCTGGTAAACAAGGGTGAGAGAAAGGAATTCCACAAACGTATCAGCAGAAATTCAGCTTCTGAGGGCAAATAATTTCCTGTCTTCATTACCAATTAATGAGCATAAGCTGCTGCCCACCACACTTTGAATTACTGTCTCTGTGGTAAGATGGCACGACTGGAACCTGGTGTGATGCCTATGCCTTTGGCAAAGATTTATATATCCAAGCCAATAGGTGAATGTGCCTCATTCACCATGGGTGTTGTCCTTTACAAAACCGTGGGCATAGATCCATCATTTTATAAAGACAGCACTTTGCTAGGCCCTGTGGTGACACAAAGAGGCAGAAATCCAGTTCCTACCTTCAGTGAAAGTCATCTAACATATTATCATGGAAAAAAATGAGTCATAGAAACCAGAGATATTACTGAGGTCTGTCTTTATCTATCTATCTATCTATCTATCTATCTATCTATCTATCTATCTATCTATCTATCTAGCAATCATCTGTCTATCTGTGTCTACCTATCCATCATCTATCTTTCTTTCACTCTATTTATTCTCCCTCTCTCCCTCCTCATTTCCCAGGCTATGAGTTGAAGTCACACAAATGATTATGGCCATATTTTCTAGGTTCTTGTCTCTGTCATGTAGGTAGTGCTTCTAGCTCCTGCCTCACTTCAAAAGACACCTGTGCTTATCCAGTTTACTTCTTCAGAAGTGAGGAAAACACCTCCCATTGTGTTTTCATGTATCATTCTGTACCTCTGGGCTGTCATGTGTCACCTGCACTCCATTCTACTCCATTAACCACTATCTGTGTGTGTGTGTGTGTGTACATGTCTTGATAAAAGATTGAAAAAAATTTTTGCCAGTCCTGGAGCTTGAACTTAGGGCCTGAGCACTGTCCTTGGGCTTTCTCAAGGCTAGCGCTCTACCACTTGAGCCAGATCACCACTTGCAGCTTTTTCTATGTATGTGGTACTAAGAATTGAACCTGGGTCTTCATGCATGCTAGGCAAGTGCTCTTACCACTAGGCCAAACTCTTGGCCCCAAACTGACAATTTTTTGAAAAGTGTTTGTTTTTTCTTTCTTTTTAAACAAATTTCCTTGACTCCTCATTATCTTTTCTTCTGATGCTTGCTATCTATTTAGTTTTTTTATTTTTCAAGATGGGGATAAAATTATTGATTTCTTTCCTCCTTTTCTCATGTTAGCACTTAGTGCTTCAAGATTTCCTCCAAACACTCCTTTCTTTCTGCCCCACAGTTTTGGTATATTGTATTTTCCTTTGTTTCAGTTAAGTATTATATTGTAAATTTTCCTTTGAGTCTTCCTTTGTGACTCATGAATTATGATTTCAGTTATATTTCTTTTATTGATCTCTATCTGATTCTGTTGTGACCAGGTGGAAACACTCATATATAAATGTTTTCAAATGTGTTGAGGTTTGTTTTATGGCCCAGGATATGGACTAACTTGATGTTTGTTCTAGGGGTTCTTGAAAAGAGTGTATGAATTGGATTCTGTTGCTTAATAGTATTTCAGATTCTTCCACGTCCCAATAATGTTCTGCTAGTTTTTCTACCACGGTTTCTTGAGATTTTTTAATGTTTTTTTTTTAATACGTAATATCTTACTGTGTAGTCCAGCTGATATCAAACTTGTGATCCTCCTGCTTTAGCCTCTCAAGCACTGGAATTACAGGTATACTCTTCCACACCTTGTCTTATTTTCTTCTAATCAATGTTTGAATGATGCATATTTTTAAGCCTTTACTACTAACCTATATTATATGTGAAGTTAGTTTCTTATAGACATATATAGTTGGGGCATGTGTTTTTATTCTTCTCTGCCACTATCTATATCTTATTGGTGTCTTTAGACCATTTACATTTACTATAATAATGACCATATCAGGCTAACCAGTTATTCCATTTTGTTTTCTTCCCTTCCCCTCCCACTTCATTCTGTCTCCATTTTCTTTTTCTTGCTTATTTGGTGCTGGACTTCAACATTCTTTAGAATTCCTTGCTGATTCATCTATAGTTTTTGTGTATATCTGTATAGATGTTTTAATGGCTCCTTTAGGTATTATATATACCTAATTTATCACAGTCAATTGGAATTTCTATCTTCTCAGCTAGAGTGGACTCCAGAAGACTTATTTTCCATTTTATCTCTTTTCTAATATATCTTATCATATTATATGTCTTATATATGGCTATATCAGACTGAATAATAGTTCTGATCATCCAACATAATTTAGGAAACTCAAGGACAGGAGAAAAATGTATGTTTAACATCTTTTTATTTTTCTATTTTTCTGCATTCCTTCCTGATGTTCCAAAGTTCTTTTTCTTTTCTGTTTAGAGAACATTTACTAGCCATTCTTTTAGGATGGATCTCAGCTATAGATTCTCTCAGTTTTCCATGATCTGAGAGCATCTGATGGGCCTTTTTATTATTAAAGGATATTTTCCCCCTGAATATAGAATTCTGGGTTGACAGCTCTTTTCTTGAGGATACTCTGCTGAAATCCTGAGGATTTCTGACCTTTGTGGATTCTAGAGTCTGTCATCATCATAATGGTTTCTCCTGTAGGTGAGGTGGTTTTTCAAACTCTTGCAATTTTCATGGCTCTTCTTTGCCTTTGGTTTTCAGAAGTTTAACTAGGGTGCATCTCATTTGTCTGGTTTATCATATTTGGGCTTTCTTCATCTTGATTTTCATAGGTTTACACATTTTGCAACATGTAGGACATTTCTAATCATTATTTCTTCAAGTACTTATTCCCTGCTTTCTTTTTTCTCTGCATTTAGGCATGAACAATACTTTTAGATACTTTATTGTTGTTGTTATTAGAGTCCCATAGCTTGAGGCATTGTTTTCTTTTTAGACTAATTTCTCTGTTGCTAAAATTAGATAATTTCCATTTTTCTATTCTTAATTTTTTTGCCAGTCTTGGGCCTTGAACTCAAGGCCTGGGCACTGTCCTTGGGCTTTCTCAAGGCTAGAGCTCTACCACTTGAACCAACGCACCATTTCTGACTGTTTTCTCTGTATAGGGTACCAAGGAATTGAACCTGGGTCCTCGTGCATGCTAGGCAAGCACTCTACCACTAGGCTAAACTCCTGGCCCTTGTTCTTAAAATTTTTAATTCATTCCTTTGTCCTCTCCATTCTATTCTTGAAATCATCCATTAACATTTCAAATATTATTCTTTATATCTTCTAGTGTTTTAATATATATTTATATATTAATACATATTTTATTTCTTTATTAGTTGAACTTAAGCTCCCACTTGATGAGACTTGAACTCATTATTTTCACTTCCTAGAAGCAAAAGTCTGTTTCTTCCTGTTTTATTTTGAAGAGTTCACATAGGATTGGTGTTATCACTTCCTTAGATGTTTAGTAGAATTTTCCAGTGAAGGCAGAATTTTCCACTGAGTTTGAAGCTTTCTTTATTGGTAGAACTTTAATTGTAAACTTATTGACTATATCTAGAGTTATTTGGGTCATCTATTCCTCATTTAGTTGGTTTGGTGGTTTAGATTTTTCAAAGCTTCAATTTCAGCTAATTTTTCAAATTACTAGGCATAAATATGTTTTTATCATCTCTTATTTTAGTTTCTCAGGGTCTACAATGAGTTCCACTTGTCTTTCCATTTGTAACATTGGTAGTTGTATCTTTGCTCTCTTTTTTTCTGAGTCAGCCAGATCTTCAGGGAGACAAACATGACCTCAGCTAGGGACTTGAATGACATCCACTCAGCAGGAAGCTCTCTTCCCTAGTAATGGGCAGGGTTTCTGCCCACCAAGAGGGTCCATACAAACTGAAGGCTCATAGGTCTCATATGTGTCCATTTATATGTTCTATACTACATCTTTGGGTCCACTCTATCGCTTAGAGTTCTGACTTCAACATAAGAAATCTATTAAAACTGTTCATGTAGGAAGTGGGGCTGTGGCTCAAGTGGTAATGCAAATAGCCTTGAATTAAAGAGCTCAGGGACAGTGCCCAGGCCCAGAGTTCAAGCCCCACGACTGACAAAAACAAACAAACAAAAAAGTGCCACTTGATAAAATGGCATTTGACAAAGTTTAACCAAAATGAATGTTTGGATTAAACACTCATTTTTAAAAAAGGAAAAACAAAAAACAAACAACAAAAAAACCCACTATGCATATATAGCCTTTGTAGTTTTGCTACCCTTATGATTAAATTCTATGCTAAAGTTTTGGCAGTCTGCTATATGGTTCAAGGATGTGGGTCTCTTTAAATGCTTCTCTTTCGGTCCAAGATTTACATATTCATCCAGCAAAGCTAAACATTCTACCTCCAGAATCTATGCAATCATATGCTTGGTGCCAGCAGAATTAGTTTTGGATTCCCTAAAAGCCAGGTGAAAGATTAGGGTGATAAGGACTTCAATTACAGCTGCTTACATGGAACAATATCTTAGAAAACAGAAGTAAAAGACCACAAAGAATAGTATGGGCAAGGGCAAGGAAAATGGCTTAATAGTAGAGTGCTTGCTTTAGCATACACGTGGCCCTGGGTTTGATTGGTTGGTACCACATAAACACACACACACACACACACACACACACGCACGCACACACACGCACGCACACATTAAAAAGACAGAAATGGTGTTATGGCTCAAGTGGTAGAACACTATCCTTTTGCACAAAGTGGCTCAGGGACAGCATCCAGTACTTGAGTTCAAGTCCCAGGACTAGCCAAAAGAAAAAAAAAGATATAGGCAAGGGAGAAGAGCCAATAGGAGATTTTTTTATTATTGAGTTGGTTCCTGTGGTAAGCAATTGAGACTCTATCTAATGAGGACCTTCTATAGATGAATGCACTGAAAATTCCTTCACTAAGGGTTTGTGTGGGGGTAGAGCATTTGTTTACTATCTTTCCCTCCCTTGTGTCTTCTATTTGCCATGGAGCATTACCCATCCCAGGGGGATATGGCATGGAATGTTCAAAGTGTCTGCACTGCCTCTGTATTTTGAGCATAATTTTTGTGAAGCCATAATTTTGAGCTATGGTGTATTTTGCCCTTGTGGCCATGACCACAAGGTACCACTGTACCTAGGTTTCTCTTAACCCACTCTTAACTCTGCAAGTCTCGTGTGAACTGGGCTTCTCTAGTGCTGGCATTCTCCTGTGACATGAAGCTTGCTTTTCTAAATATAAGTGGCCTGCTTCCCTCTAAGAAGTGGAGGAGAAAGAAAGGATGGGAAGCAGTTGTTCTGTTCCCGTATACAATCTGGACCAATGGGTTGCATACTGGCCCTAAGAAATACGGTCCATGTCTCAACTATTGGAATCTGTGAAGGTGATTTTGATTTGGTAAAGGACTCTTGCAAATGTAATTAAAGATACAAATGCAGTCAAGATGAGATTGTTGTATATTTTGTGTGGGACCTAAATCCAGTAACAGCTGTCTTTATGAGAGATATTTGAGCTGCATGGACATAAGTACCACATGAAAACTGAATAGGAATGCGGCTGCCATAAAATAAATTCTCAGAGTACTAGAAGCTGGAAGAGACCTACCTTCCTTTGAACCTTCAGATAGGGCCTCACCTCTCTAATACTTGACTTTGCACCTCTATCTGCAGACTGTGAGAGAGGATACATACTTACTGCTTTAAGCTACCAGCCCAGTTTTGTAGAAATGTCCCATGTCCACCCCAAGAGAACAGTCACAGATGGAAACATACTGTGACAAGATCAGATACCCTCCCCAACTCCCCTCAACCCCATTGCCTCCTTATTCTGGAGTTGCCTTTGGCTGCTGGGATTCAGCCACTCTGGTGGTCTGTTCTCTGCTGACCTCACAGACCTGACCTCTGATACATTGGGAGCTTGACCATGGCTGAGGGCTTTAGATCCATTTTATTTTTTCTGTGCCCAACCCCCTCTGCCCTTAGCTCTGCATCACTTAGTTGAACCAGTCTAGCCTTGCTGGTAGATGATCCCTAATCATCACCTTTCACACCTTTCCCAGAAGGAGACCTTGGGGGTAACA